>NC_056747.1:754316394-754351536 GCF_019279795.1 Protopterus annectens
TAAAGTCGATAGCTTGTTTATGTAGCAAATTTGTAGCTTAAATAAGATGTTTATTTTGCAGCATGACTTGAAATATCTTATAGGTTCATAGGTTTATACTAGGCTATCTGCCGTAAGGCATTTATAAGCCTAGCCCAAAGTTATGTGGCTTACGCCACCCCTTATGTTAGAAATAATGTGCCCATTAGTTTGTTGTGCCTCTGTCCAGCAGTGACACAGAGATGATTCCCAGGGTAAACCTACGATCTCCCATCCACCGGTCAAGATTTCTCTTGAACAGAGCCAGCGAGGTGCTCTGCCTCACATGGACCGGGATTTTATTCCACAGCATGGGGAGTCTCTGGGTGATAAATCTATCCCTCCAGCACGTCCTATTTATATCCGTGCTAAGGTTTAAGTCACTTGCTCTAGTGGTTCTGGTGGATTTGGATTTTTTGAGGTGGAGCATGTCCATTAATTCCGGGTTGGTCATGGCCTTGTATGTCAGGCACAGGTCACCTCTGAGCAGACGGTATGCAACTGAATAGAGTTGGAGTTTCTTTAGTCTGGCAGTATATGACAGGTTTTGGAGTCCCTTTATCCTTTTGGTGAGGAACTTTTGGGGTCTCTCCAATTACTGCAGGTGTCGGGTGAGATACATCCCGAATGGGGCATTGTACTCGATCATTGGTCTGATAAGTGAAGAGTACAGGGGAACAATGACCTCACTTGATCTGGATGTGAATCCCTTCATGATCAGATGGGCAATGTAGAAGGTCTTTCGAACCACTTTAGCAACGTGAGTGTCAAACGAGAGGCCACTGTCAACCTGGGTACCCAGGTCCCTGATAACCTCTTCTGTGCTTAGTGGGTTGCCACCTATATGGTAGATTGGGTTTACCTTGTTTTTCCCGAAGGGTATGACTATACACTTTTTTGCGTTTAACTTCAGGCCATGGCTCTGGCACCAGCTATCAGTTTCCGTGAGACCCCTCTGAAGGATGTCTGTGTCAGATGTACTATCCACTATGGCACCCAGTTTGCAGTCATCCGCAAACTTTGTCAGCCATAGTCCTCCTATGTTTGCCTGTACTTCTGAGAAGTAGATGCTGAACAATAGGGGGCCAAGGACTGAGCCCTGTGGGACACCACTTGTAACCGGCTTGGAGTCTGACATGGCTCCAGCAACTCTAACCCTGTGGGTTCTGTCCTTTAGCCAGTTTGCAACCCATCTTGTGACATATGGGTTTACATTTAAGCTGGTAAGTTTCTCTATGATACCCGAGTGGGGTATTGTGTTGAAAGCTTTTGCAAGGTCAAGATAGGCTGTATGGACTGCCTTTCCCTCATCAATGGCCTTGGTAACTGTTTCGAAGAAGTTGACCAGGTTCAAAAGGCAAGATCTGCCCTTGACAAAGCCAAACTGGGTTGGGTCCAAGGTCTGCAAGTCCCCTATGTCCTTGTTTGAGTTCCATTATGATCCTCTCCATAGCTTTGCAGACCAGGCTTGTTAAGCTTATGGGGTGGTAATTACCAGGGTCCGTAGAGGCACCACCTTTGTGGAGTGGGACCACAGTTGCCGTACGCCACTCCTTGGGCACATATCCTGTGGTAAGGCTAAGATTAAACAGCTGCCTTAAGTGTGGGTTTAGTTCTTCATTGAGTTCATGTAGCACACAGCCGGGGACACCATCCGGTCCCATTGATGCTGTGTTTTTAGCTTTAGAGAGAGCAGCTTTCACCTGCGCATTTGAGATGTCTGGGAAGCTACACTCTGTTGGGATAGTTATCTCTCCTTTTGGGGGGGAGAGGGGGGGTGAAGTTTGCGCTGAACCTGTCTGCCAGTATGTTGGCAATGTCTGTGGGCTCAGTGATTTTTGTATCATTTTGGACTAATTCTGAGCATATCTGGGAGTTTCCACCCAGGTTTCAGACATAGTTGAAGAAGGCCTTATGATTGTCTTTTGAATCTATGGCAATTTTTTTCTCAAAGTTGGCCTTTGATGATTTTATGAGGGATCGTAGTTTCTTGCTAGTACTGATCAAAGATGCCTTCCCTTTTTGGGATTTTGCTTTATCATGTAATAGCTTTCTCCTCTTATTGTAAATTTTGTTTATGGCTGGGGTCCACCAGACTGGACGTTTGCCCTTGGTGGAAAGAGTCTTGGTTTTATTTGGGATTGCCTGATCCATGCAGTCCTGAAGGTGTTCATAGAAGGCATTTGTAAGGGCTTCCGCAGCTTGGGTTGTGGTTTCCATTGGCTCGGGGGCTTTGAAGGATACCACACCTGTCTTGAGTAGTGTGAAGTTTGCTTTAGAGAAGTTCTTCACTGTGGTCTTTTTTGTTTGGGGTGGGGGCGGGATGTGGATTTCTAGTGAGATTAGTTTATGATCTGATCTCACCAAAGAGGGATATACTTCCGGTGTGGAGCATTTTGTCCCCATGTTTGTGATTATGAGATCTAGTATATTTTCTCCTCTTGTGGGGACGGTGACTAATTGTTCCATGGAATTTGAATTTATGAACTCCAGGAACCTTTGGGCTAGAAAGTTGGGGCTTGAGTAATGTTCCCAGTCTATATTCTATATTTATCTGCCTTAAATTGGATGGGAGTTTTTAGAATACCATAATTTGTATTGGCTATCTGCCTTAACTTTAGGGTTAATTTCCCTTGTGGTATTTTCGAGTTGGCAACTCTTGATCTACAGAAGCTTTCGCCAGTGCTTAAACTCCCTCCCTGTCCAATAACACACCATCATCTCACTGTTCCTCAGATTTCATTTGTCACCATCTGTGTCTGACACAATCCTTCAGCTCTCCAGCTAATTTCTGATAAGAACTGTAAATTGCTGTCCTTTGTTACTTTAGAAAGTTATTTACAGTAAACTCTCAGTTAACCTGGTACCCATGCGGAATGGTTGATGCTGGATAACTGTAGATGTTCTTCGTGTTTCACTATTGCAGTCATCACCTGTGGGTTATCTTCGCTGTGGTAGCACTCGGCCGGCCTGAATACCCGAGTCAAATGTTTTTCCTGCATCGGCTGCTGTCGCCTGTAGTCTGACGTCAGGTCGTCAGTGCTATAAAGGAAGGCAGCCGACACCATTACATCAGTCTTTCTTGCCGTGGGGCCCGTAGCAGAAGCAGTTTGTGTACTGTTTTATACTGTTCTGTATTGTTTTATACTGTTCTGTATTGTTTTAAACTGTTCTATATTGTTTTAAACTGTTCTATATATATATGTATCTTTATATTTTTTATGGTTTTTATGTATATGCAAGTAGGTGTTAGCATTATACATTTATTGCTAGGTATTTGTTGTGAAGCTTCATATAAATGTGTTTAGAACTAATGCAGTCACCAGATTATTCAGATTTTATGTACTGTTTCTTTAATGTTGCAATATGTTTTGACTGGCTCTTTTAAATAGAGTGAGAGTATTTAAATGATTTATTTGTTATGCAGTGTAAAGTCTGAAGAAGTGTTAGTAATAATGCGAAAGCGCTTACTTGGATGATGTTGCAATAAAAGATTTATTTTCTAACCCAGTCAGCTTCGATAGTCGTGTTCTACCACCTTTCTCTTTTTTTGGATCCTTTTTTCTTGCACTAATCAATATCTGAAAAAGTTAACAATTGTCTCACCTGTGGAAAGCAGATTCCACACTGAGATTTCTATTCATACTGTGCCACTTGTTTAGGCCCAGACCACGACATCCCCCATTGCTGGTTCTGTACACACTCTAACACGAGAACCATTCGCCATAGACCTCTTAATGTAGACAGGTATTTTTGTCTAACGGCTTTGCATTCCGAAATGGCGTCTGTCAGCCAACATTCCATAGACATTCCATAGACATTCCAAGTAAACGCAGAGATAAAAATAGACCGTACAAGGCTAAGCCTTCTGACGACTCTACCGCTAAGCAGGTCGTCAGTTCTCTGGAATTCATTGAGGCTCTTTTGCATCCCCTGATGCCCGACACGATATCTACGCAGGCCTCTACCGAGACCCTTTGGGAATATGCCGCAGAAGTCGTCTTCATCTTGGCTGTCTCTGCTTCTGTTTGGTCTGGAGGTGCGATGTAGGCACCGGCTTCCGAAGAGGCCTCTCACACTACCAAAGCTAGACAGAAACCAGACGTCTTCTCATCCGACTACTGTTTCTCTCAGACCGATGGATACTCTTAGGCCTAGAAGCCAGGCCACTCCTGAAAATCTGCCTCTAGCCACCATCTTACTCCTGCTCCACCACCGCACGCACAAATGCTTAAAATGGTGGAAGATCTTATCTCCCTTGTCAGGGTTAGTCAGGCCACAACTTGTAAAAGGAAAAGACACCCTTTTCCTTAAATTATGACAGAACAGGATTCTGAGGAATCTGATTATTCAGATTTTGAAGAGGAACAACAACCTCAGACTGTTTGAGGATGCAGAGGAATCCATTCCTTCTGCCTCCCCACCCGAAGACCTTTCCTTTGTGGAAACCCTTCACACCCTCAGGGAATGTTTCCATTGGGAATCTCAGGACTTCCCACAGTCTAAGAAAAGACTAAGAGTTTCTGTACCTACCTCAGCACAGACCCCTGGCCATCCCCTCTGTCTTAGAGGTGGTGGATGATATTTTCTGTGAATCCAGCTTAGCCCCTGTTGCCCTCCCACCTGCTCCCAGTAAACCTGACAGGTATTAGAGTTCTAGATTCTCACAAATAGCTGTACAGAAATCCTGCTGCAGACCCAGAGGTCATTACACAGGGACCTAAAGGAGCTAAGACTAGTTCTGCCAAGAATCCTATTTTTTCTGACAAGGACTCCAGAGCTCTAGACAGATAAGGTAAAAAAGTATGCACCCCTGCGACCTTGGCTGTCAGAGCACTCAACTGTCCGTTCCATATGTTAAAATATCAACACACTTTGGAACTATTAAAGCAAAAGATTTCAACCTTTCCTAACTGTGCCAATTCGAAAGAGTTAGCAGATTTACTGCACTGTACTTGTCAAGTGGCCAAACACTCATTACACTGTGGATTTGACACCCTAGAAGCCTCAAGCAGGGCAGCAGTGTCAGGATCTGTCTTCAGGAGATGTGCATGGTTGAAGGAATAACCTCTCCCTGATCATGTCAAGTCTAAATTAATTGATGCACACCTGGATAAGGACCTCTTGTTTGGAGTAAAAGCAGAAGAGGTGCTTAAAAAGGTGGAAGGCAAAGCAAAATCTATGCTAACAGTAAAAGATTTCTTTCAGGTTCAACCTCCCAGGTTCAGCAGGAACTTTCCCTCTAACTCCACTGGTCCTTACCTGCACGTAGCAGACAGGGACAAGGTAAGCCCCGCAGGGACAGAATACCCAGTCCCCTATCCCAGGAGTAGTAGAGAACCAAACTGTGGACCATGTCTGCTTCAAAGGCAGGGAGTTCTAAGCTATCCTTTTATGACAAAAACTCTCAATGACTCCGTGTCCTCCTTTCGCTCACCAAAAGCTAGGAGGAAGGCTCTCCTTCTGCAAAGAAAATTGGCTTTCTGTAACAAAGGACCAATGGGTCTTAAAGATTATTTTTCAGGGATACAATTTCTCTTTCAGCGAACTCCCAATTCCAATAGGGTACCCAGACCTACCTCCAAATCATTTGCTAGAGGTGTTGAAACAGGTCCAAACTCTGATATCCCATGGGGCAGTAGAACCTGTACCCTCAGATCAAACAGGCAAAGGCTTTTATTCCAGACTATTCCTTGTTCCCAGAAAAGGCACTTGGCCCCCCCATCCTGAATCTATCCATTCTGAACACCTCTTTGGTGTTCCCCAAATTCAAAATGCTAACTTTGCAGCAGCTCCTGCCTATGCTGACAAAAAATGCATGTCTAGTGACCCTAGACCTAAAAGATGTCTACCTCCACATCCCCATAAGGGAATCCTGCAGGAAATTCCTGCGTTTCAGAGCAGGCTCACAGCACTTTCAGTTCTCTGCGCTACCCTTTGACTTATCTACTGCACCCAGAGTATTCACAAAATGCTTAGTCCCAGCCATAGCATTCTGCAGACAGAGAAATGTACAGTTTTACTCTTATCTGGACGACTGCCTCATTCAGGCAGAGTGCAAAGAAAAGCTGCTCCAGGACCTTCTCTTTGTCAAAACCCTCCTTACTTCCCTAGGGTTCAACATCAACAAGAAGAAATCCAAGCAAACACCCTCCAGAAAGATAATTTTTTGGGAGCACTGCTGGACACAGTATCCCAAATGGCCTTCCTATCCCCAGAAAGAGTTTTCTGCCTCTCTGCTTTACCCAGCTGGTTACCAGAAGTTACCTCACTGTGAGGAAGTTCCTTCAAGCCTTTGGGGTACATGGCATCTTGCATCCTTCTAATTGCTGTGGCCAGGCTTTACATGAGGAAACTTCAGTGGTACCTAAAGAACCTTTGGTGTCAGCACTCAAAGCCTCTAGAGACCTCTCTCACTCTGATCTCATGTATAAGGGCTGGGTTTCTCTGGTGGGCAGGGGCCTGTGCCAAGAACAAGGGTCTTGCATTCTTCCTCCGCCCTACCGGGCAGACCATCACCACTGATGCCCCAGACATTGCTTGGGGTGCTCCCCTAGTAGGCAGGTGCACCCAAGGTCTTTGTGATGCCAGCACCTACCCTTATATGTCAGTCAGAAAGAAATGGTGGCAATACAAAAGGCTCTGACATCCTTCAAACCCGATCTCAGGCCAGGAGTTTTACTTATCAAAACAGACAACACCACAGTAATGTGGTACATAAACAGGGAGGGACCCAATTTTACCCTCTGTGCAGGCTAGCCATGAACCTCTGGCGTACAGCCTCCTCCATGAGATTAAACACAATTGCCCAATGCCTACCAGTGAACAACACCCTGGCAGACCACCTAAGCAGAAACTTACTGGACCCCCACGAATGGCAGCTCCACAGAAAAATCTTTTTGCAAATCATTCAGGAGTGGGGAACTCTGGAGGTGGATCTCTTTGCTTTGCACCTTGACCGCCAGATGAAAAAAATTCCGTACCAGGGAGTATCACCACCTAGCATGGAAGATGGATGCCTTGACCTTCCCCTGCAACTCCCTCTCTGTGTACGCATTCCCTCCTTTGCCTGTTATTCCCAAGGTACTGATCAAGATAAGGGCGGAGAGACCAAAGGCCATCCTTATTGCTCCAGATTGACCCAGACAGCATTGGTACCCCTTACTGCGCAGCCTGACATTACAGCCTCCCCTGATCTCAGACCTTTTGACCCAGGTTGGGGGGGGGTGCTGCACCCAGACTCGCAGACACTCAAACTGTCAGCATGGCTAATACTTAAAAAGCAAACAAGGGACCCCTGTTAAGCAAACGGGTCCTAGACATTATCACAGAGGCCAGATTGCCCAGCACCAGAAAATCTTATGCAGGGAAATGGAAAAGATTTTGCTGCTGGAGCCAGTCCAAAGGGGGAGTACTTCACAATCTTTCATCCCTCTCATCCTGGACTACATAGCAGAGTTGCTCAATAGTGGCCTCTCTTCTGCTATTAAAATCCATGCCTCAGCCATTTCAGTGTATTTTGATACAGACCAGCACCTCTTCTCATATCCTTTGATTAAACAATTCCAGAGGGGCCTGACCTCCCAGAAAGCGACCCATGCCAGCCTGGGGACCTGAATTATGTTTTAGAAAAACTAACTTTACCACCATTCGAACCTGCTGTTTAGTAGAATTTGAGATACCTTTCCTGGAAGACTGCTTTCCTACTAGCTATCACCTCAGCCAGAAGGGTTTCAGAACTTAAGGTGCTCATGGCCGTTGAGCCTTTCATCATTTTCCATGCAGGCAGGGTATCCCTGAGGGAATAACCTCTCCTTTATGCCCAAGGTGGTATCTGATGTGACCCTCAACCAGGCCATACATCTACCTACCTTCTTTCCTAACCCTCAAAACAAGGGGGGGAAGAATTCTGCCCTCACTAGACGTGCACAGACAGCTCCGATACTACCTGGACTGTACTAAACCCTTCAGAAAAACAGACCAGCTTATTGTCAGCTTTGCCCCAGGGGCAGAGAGGAAGCCCATTTCCAAGCAAACCATTTCCAAATGGGTATCACACTGTATCCATTTCTGTTGCAGACTACATGGGAAACCACCCCCTAAGTCTATTTGTACCCATTCCACTAGGGCAGCCTCCACTTCCACAGCATTCCTCAGAGGAGTTCCCACCAGGGACATCTTGGAAGCTGCCACCTGGACCTCTGTCCATACCTTTACAAAGCATTACCACCTTCCTTTTTTCTCTAAGGCTAAGACAGGGTTTGTCTCTACAGTTCTTCAGGACTTGCTGACCCATTCCTAGGTCTCAAACAAATCTTTCCATCCCTCTCCTCAGCTTTGGGAATCCTCCCACAGGTGTTGACTGCAATAGCAAAACACGAAGAACATAGTACAGTTGTGTACATTTACCATAAATGTAGATGTTCGAGTGGATTCACTGTTGCAGTACTGGTTTCCCTCTCTCCTTCCCCCTTGTATCCACTTTCCTTAGGGAGACATAAGCTTCCTATGGTGACTTTTAGCCACCAGGACCACTTTACTATATTTCCTTGTGCTTATGACGGGTTAGGGCAAGAAAAACTGATGTAATGGCGTCGGCTGCCTTGCTTTATAGCACTGACGACCTGACGTCAGACTATAGGCGACAGCAGCCGACGCAGAAAAACATTGATTGTGGTATTTGGGCCAGCCGAGGGCTACCATAGCAGGGATAACCCACAGGTGATGTCTGCAACAGTGAATACACTCAAACGTCTACATTATGGTAAGTGTACACAAGTGTGCTTTTCTGTTTGCTTGAGTCACTATTAAAAATAGGCCTGACTAATACTGTACCCTATATTATTTGTTTGGTTTGACTTGTTCTCATGTTGGGTTGAGAAAAAACTGTAAAAATGTAAGGTATGTTTCGGGGGGGGGGGCACAGAAACTGCAACAGTGAAAATTGTACTGTATTTCTTCGATATTTTTTGCTGGTTGCTTGAGTTCCTGTTAACTGAGTGTTTACTGTACTTATCTTTAGTTACTTCTGCTGTTTGACAGAAAAAAAATCTAGTTAATATTCTATTGCAGAGAGATTTATTTTGCCATTTTAGCCTTCTCCCTTTTCTCATAGGCCTAGTCATATCATCAACCTTTCTTTAGCCTACTGCTTTACTGTTTGTTTAGCTTGTACTAATTACTGCAGTTTCTATCCCTTAATTTTATTATAATAGCTGTCACTGTTGTGCTGTTGGTATTCTTTTGCTGATATTTAATAAAAACTTGTTCTGTCCTGAAACTGAGTAAGCTTTGGGCTTCAGAAAGTGTTCCAAGTGTTGACAGACTATGCTGCCACTTGGCCCACACTACCTTTTTTTCGTGTGCCTGCATACATATCCTTCTGTGATACCAAAGGTAGTATCTAAGTTCTTTCAGGGACTGATTTTTCCCTGCCCCTTTATCTTTCCATCCACCCATTTCTGTGTAGCTTTAAGAATCTTCCCTTCTTTACAACCGTTTTCCAACCCTGGTTAGATTCCTTTGTCTTGCAATTCTTTCTTGATCATGGGATATTTCTGGGTTGGTTGTGCTCTTGGCTATAAATGCCACTGGCTAATGATCCTTTATACTCCTATGACCTGATGTCAGTGGGGAGGGCTTCCAAAGGCAGAAAGTTTCAAGAGTAATTTATCATAACAGTAAAGGCACTTGAACATCATGTGTGGAAGGTAGTTGCACAACCTTTTCTTGCCTCTGCTTGTCCTGAAGGGTGACCTTTTTTTAGTTGAAAATATAGCAGCACCTTTCCTTCTGAGGCATTTACCCATAGAGCAGTATCCACTGTAATATGGTCCTTAACATTTTTTTGAATGGGGTCTCTGCTGCTGTGTCAGTCTGCCCATTCATGTATTTGCCAAGCACTGCAGAATTTACTCTGGCCTTTATGTAGAACATAAGTTCTAAAGGACATGATATTGTAGGTTTCCACCAAGGGAGAACGTTTGTGTGTGTGACCCATGCTATCCTGAATGTCCTGCAGTCAGAGCTTCTACACGTTGTTTGAGGTACTCACCTTCACAGTTGATTTTCAAGACACAAACTGTTGGTGCAAGAAAGTTCTTCCTTGCTGTATGCAATATTGTATGACTAATTTGTATTGCTCAGTTAATGGCCCAGTTTATATCAGGTCTGTCTTCCACAAGAGCATGTCTAGAAAGAAGTAGAATTTTGGTTTCTGCTGAACCTTGTTAAGGCGCATATGCATAGTCTAAAAAGCTGGACTGTACTTTGCATGTGAAAAAGTTGCCATAAAGTCCTCTAGTCAAGTGCTGAATGTCCTATAGCCAGAGCATGTTACAAAAATGTATCATTAAAGTGCATACCACTTTTAATTTGTATTTTGTTGCCTAAAAGTGGGTCTGTATAAAATTGTGACATTTACTAGATTCTTAATCTCATCCCACCCCATACACAGTTCTAAAAAGATGTTGCATGGCAAGCTGTTGGATTTCCTTAATATTGTTTTGCAGATGGGCAACAACATGGCTTCATGCACTTGGAGGTCATTTCAGTTCTTCTACATCCAATTCTGTGACTGGGTTACCACTGGTGTGGACAGAGAAGATGCTTTGTATATGGTGTAGTTAGACTTCAGCAGTGCATTTGAACACCATACACAGAAGGTTTACCAAAATTAAAAAGTTTTGAGGTAGGACTCCTTTTGTGAGATCAGTATGAGACTTGAGAACTGCAGGAGAAGAAGTTGGCAACCAGTTGTAAGTCACAGTTTGCTATTAATAGTATTTAGTAAATATGAGACTGACGTTGAAGTTGGAGTGCAGAATCATACTGTCCAGCTGAAAAGGACAGTATGTAGCTAATCTTGTGACAGCATTGTGGACAGGTTGTATGGATTTGATACTAAAAAATGTGAAACTGTTCTCTTTCAAGGGAGAAAGAACATGCATACTAAAAGTAGTAGCTATGGAGAAACAGAGGAAATTGTGTTGGGTAGTGGAAACACTAGTTTAAATCACACAGTCCTGGGTAAAAGTGAAATGTCAGATGGGTCAACATGATGCTTGGCTAAGTGGAGAATGGACGTATGCATGCTGTGGTCATTTTGTTGTGGCAAAGTAATCTTGGTGAAATAGTGTTAGTCTGAGAACCTGAGAGAGAGCTTCTAGAAGGTGTGCAACTGAAACTTAACTTAACTTCATTTACTTCAGCATGTTTCTATGGTGGACACCTTAGAGCATTACATGAACTTCTTCAATTCAAATAATGGGAAAAAAGCAGATTCAAAATGTACGACATTGTCGGGGCAAGTGAAAGGGATGAAGTTGAAGAGAAAATCTTTGATAGCATTGAGGTGTAAGCATTTGGTGTTTGGAAGATGAGCAGGTCAAGGCTGAATTAGTTACAGATGTTCTTCGTGTTTCACTGTAGCAGTCATCACACTTGGGTTATCCTGCCAGGGGTAGCCCTCAGTCGGCCTGAATACCAGAGGCTTAGTATTTCTGCATCAGTTGCCTGTCGCTCCAGAGCTGACGTCAGGTCGTCATTGGTATAAAATCAGGCATCTGACGCCATTACATCAGTCTTTCTCGCCTTGGAGCCCGAAGCAGAAGCAGTTCGTATGAGTGCCGGTCAGCCGCTACCTGAGTTTTCGTCTCCGAGTTGAAGTCTTCTAAAGCCAAGTACCCCGTTGGGGATCCTCTTTTCTTGCTCTAACCTATGTCAGAAAAAGTTAACAATTGTCTCGCCTGTGGAAAGCAAATACCACACCGAGACTTCCATTTTTACTGTCACCTGTTTTAGGCCCAGACCACAACGTCCTTTGCTGTCGCTTTTGTGCTTTGTTCAACACCAGAACTGTACGTCGTCGGGCCCTTATTGTAGCTTAATATTTTTGCTCTGTGCTCGTATTTTGATATGGTTTCGGTAAGCCATCCGACTACAGATCTGAAAAAAACGTTAGGATAAAGACCAAGACGGACCGCACAGGTCCAAAACTGCCGATGACGCTTCCATTAAGCTAATAGTCAGTTCTCCGGTCCTCAGTGAGGCGCTTACGCAGCCCCTGATGCCCGCTTTTGTGGATTCGCAGGCAGCTACCAAAACCCATTTGGAGTCCTGTATGCCATGAGACTCGTATCGACTAACGATCCTGCGGATGTCTCTACCTTGGATGGGTCTGGAGCTGCTGAGCAGACACCGGCTTCAGAGGAAATTCTTCGCACTACCAATACTCGACACAGACCGACAACTTGTTCTACGTCTTCAGTTCTTTCTAAAACTATCAATTTTGTAAGGCCCAGGGTACGAACTACACCAAAAAAACTGACGACCCAAGCTCAAACACCTGCTTCCATGCCTCAGTCTCAAATGCTTAAAATGGCGGGAGACCTTATTATGCTTAGGGGAAGCCAGGCTACCCCTTCCAAAAGAGAGAGAAACTTGTCCCCAGTAGTTTTATCTGAACAGGAGTCCGATGACTTTGAGGTTTCTGAATATGAAGACATGCAACACCTCTCTGCTTATAAGGATTCTGATGCAGAGGAATCCATTCCTTCTGCGTCGTCTCCCGAGGATTTTTCATTTGGTGAAACCCTACATACTTTAAGGGAGCTTTTCCAATGGGAATGTCAGGACTATCCTCAGTCAAAAAGGAGACTCTGGGAATTCTTAGATTTACCACAGCACAGACCTTTAGCCATTCCTCCTGTCCTGGATGTTGTGGATGGTGTTTTTACGGAATCCAGTTTGACACCTGACACCCTTCCTCCTGCTTCCAGGAAACCTGACCGGTACTATAGAGTCCCTCACTCTCACAAATTCCTTTTCAAAAATCCTACTGCTGACCCAGAGGACATCTCCCAAGGACCAGAAGGAACTAAAAGCATCCTCAGCTAAGAATCCTACCCCTTCAGACAGGGATTCCCGAGCCTTAGACAGATTGGGTAAAAAAGTATACACCTGTGCAACTCTTGCTGTTAGAGCACTAAATTGTAAGTTCCAAATGCTGAAGTATCAGTAGCATACCATGGAACTCCTCAAACAAAAGTCTTCCTTTCCTGCTTATGCAGGAAATAAAGAATTACAAGAGCTTATGCATTCTGCAAGCCAAGTTACTAAGCACACTTTGTAATGTGGCTTTGACGCCCTAAACTCTTCTTGCAGGGCAGCAGTCACTGGTTCTGTCCTTAGAAGGCATGCTTGGCTTAAGGAACAGACCTTTCCAGACCATGTCAAATCAAAGTTATTGGATGCACCATTGAACAAAGACAATTTGTTTGGCACCAAGGCAGAAGACTTCTTAAAAAAAGATGGAAGAAAAAGCTAAATCTATGCAGACAGACTTTTTACAGGTCCAGCCTCCGAGGTTCAGTAGGGATTGCCCCTCCAAGCACTGGTCTTTTCCGGTCCCCTCAAGGCCAGCTCAGCTCAGACCCAGGGGAAGCAGAACCCCCCCCCCTCCAGACAGCAGTCTCAGGGAATGCAGAGATCTAAGCAATAGAGTTCCTCCACTTCAAAAACAGGGAGTGCTAGGCCACCCCCTTATGGTAAGAACTCACAGTGACTTTACACCTCCACCCCTTAGATCTGCCCACCTGCTTGTGCCCTAGGGCAAAAACTCTCCTTACATGCAAACAACTGGGCCTCTACTACCAACAACTGATGGGTCCTCCACATAGTGTCCCAGGGATACAAATTTTGTTTCCACACTCTGCCAACCCCGAAAGGGTTCCCAGATCTTCCGCCAAACCAGTGGGCAAAGGCCAAAGAGCAAGTCCTTTCCCTGCTCTCCATGAGGGCAATGCAGCATGTTCCTGCAGACCAGATAGGCTAAGATTTCTATTCCAGACTTTTCCTGGTACCCAGAAAAGAGGGCACCTGGCGCCCAATCCTCTATCCATTCTAAACACCTTTCTGGTGATGACAAAATTCAAAATGCTCACCCTCCAGCAGCTTCTTCCTGTGTTTTCCAAGGATGCTTGGTTAGCCACCCTAGACCTAAAAGAGGCCTACCTACACATCCCAATCAGGATATCTTGCAGAAAATATCTACATTTCAGGGCAGGATCTATGCACTTTCAGTTCTCTGTGCTTCCCTTTCGCTTATCCACTGCTCCCAGAGTTTTCACAAAATGCCTGGCTCCAGCCTTTACTTTTTGCAGACAAATTTTCAAATTTACCCCTACTTAGACGATTGCCTGATTCGGGCAGACAGTCAGGAAAAGCTGTTACAGCATTTGACCTTTGTGAAGGACCTACTGACCTCCCTGGGGTATACTATCAATGGAAAGGAATCAAAACTAGTCCCCAGACAAAAATGTATTCCTGGGAGCAAGCCTGGACACAGCATCCCAGATGGCATTCCTTATTCCAGAAAAACAAGCCTACCTGACAGGCTACTTTTCTCAACTAGTCACCAGAATCTAGTTATCCGCAAGGAAAATCCTGCAAGCTGTAGGATTCATGGACTCCTGCATTCTACTCATTCCATATGCCAGACTGCATATGAGGAAACTACAATGGTACCTAAAAAGCCTTTGGTGTCAACACTCTCAAGACCTGGAAACTTTCATACCTATGATACCCTGTCTAAGGAAAGTTTTTTTTGGTGGGCAGCAGCATGCAACTACTACAAGGGACTTCCCTTCTCACAAACCCATGCCACCCAGACCTTCACCACAGATGCATCAGGCTATGCCTGGGGTGCACACCTGGATGGCAGGTGCATTCAGGGTCATTGGAGCAAAATCAAATACATCTACACATCAACCAAAAAGAGATGCTAGCTGTTCAGCACGCCCTGACAGCTTTCAGACCCCTACTCTCCCTGGGGCCTCTAGTGATCAAAACAGACAACACCACAGTGATGTGGTATGTCAGCAAGCAGGGAGGGACTCGCTCTTTTCCTCTCTGCAAGTTCGCCATGACCCTTAGGTACACTGCCTCAGCCATGCAAATACACCTGCTAGCACAATTCCTGCCAGGCTCCTAACTCTGTGGCAGACAATTTAAGTAGAAACCTGCTAGACCCACACGAGTGGCAGCTAGACCACATAACCTTCAACCTTGTAACCCAGAAATGGGGCACCCTGAAGGTGAACCCCTCTGCCTCCCACTCCAATCATCAGCTCAGCAAATCCTGTACCAGGGAATCTCACAGCAAGGCCTGGAAAGTGGATGCTCCATCCTTCCAATGGGTAAACCTCTTGATCTATGCATTACTCCCTTTACCACTCATTTCAAGGGTACTGCTCAAAATAAGGGAGGAAAACCCCAGGGCAAACTTGATTGCCCCAGACTGGCCATGCTAGCACTTGTAACCACTGCTGCGCAGCCTGTCACCCCTGCCACCATGGCACCTACCTCAGATCCCAACACTCCTGACCCAGAAGAATGGAGAATTCATGCATCCACAATTGCAGACCCTGAACCTCACAGCCTGGCTTATTCCATGACCTCTCCTCAAGCTCCCAGACTAAGCAAACAAGTCCTGGATGTTATAAGTGAGGCCAGATGCCCCAGCACTAG
Organism: Protopterus annectens; assembly: GCF_019279795.1. Classification (NCBI taxonomy): domain Eukaryota; kingdom Metazoa; phylum Chordata; order Ceratodontiformes; family Protopteridae; genus Protopterus; species Protopterus annectens. Next base: position 754,331,941 of record NC_056747.1, read on the forward strand.
AAAATCCTATGCTGACAAGTGGAAAAGGTTTTCACCAGGATCCAGGCTAAGGATGCCGAAACAGCACAGCCCTCCCTTGCTCTCATCCTGGATTACCTGGCAGACCTACTACACAGGGGTCTATCCTTCTCTTCTATTGAAATTCTTGCCTCTGCCATCTCTGCTCATTACAGGACAGAGCCACCTCTCTTTTCACACCATCTCATCAAACAGTTCCTAAGAGGGGCTAACAACTTAAGGCCACCCAGAAGAGCTCCTACCCCAGTTTGGGACCTTAACTTTGTGTTGGAAAAGCTCACCCTACCCCCTTTTGAGCCTGCAGCTTCAGCAGAGTTAAAATTCCTCTCTTGGAAAACAGCCTTGCTTCTGGCCATCACTTCAGCTAGAAGAGTTTCAGAGCTACAAGCACTCATGACTGTAGAGCCCTTCATCATCTTCCATGCTGATAGGGTCTCCCTCCGGACTAACCCATCCTTCATGCCTAAAGTGGTGTCCAGTGTGGCTCTCAACCAATCCATTAATTTGCCCACCTTTTTCCCTCCTAACCCACAAAACAAGGGGAAAGGATTTTGCACTCTCTAGATGTGCACAGACAGCTCAGATTCTGTCTGGATAGGACTAAATCTTTTAGTAAAACTGACCAATTGCTAGTCAGTTTCGCAGCAGGGGCAGAGGGCAAGGCCATATCCAAACAATCTCCAAATGGATAGCACACTGCATCCATTTCTGCTACAAACAGCATGTGAAACCACCCCCAGAGGGAATCAGGATGCATTCCAAGAGGGCAACCTCCACCTCTGCAGCTTTTCTCAGAGTGGTCCCCACCAGAGACAGTCCTGAAGGCTGCAACATGGAGTTCTGTTCATACCTTCACTAAGCATTACCACCTATCTATCTTCTCCATATCCAGGGCAGGCTTTGCTATCACACTTGCAGGGCATCCTAGCCAGCCCCCAGCCTTCTTGACTGCCTCCACCCTTTTCTTCAGCTTTGAGAGTGTAGAAGTTTGTGGTGACTGCAACAGCGAAACACAAAGAACATAGTACAGATGTGTACACTTACCATAAATGTAGATGTCTGAGTGTATTCGCTGTTGCAGTCCTGGTTTCCCACTCTCCATCCCCCTTGTCTGCCTCTTTCTCTCTTCCTCTCTCCTTACTGGGAATTTTTGGTATTTATTTTCTACTGGTGGTGTTCTTCCATCATAACCTAGCTTCCTATTTGGGAACTCCTGACAGTTGGGGCAAGAAAAACTGATGTAATGGCATCGGATGCCTGATTCTATACCATTGATGACCTGACATCAGTTCAAGAGTGAAAGCAACCAACCCAGAAATACTAAGCCTCTGGTATTCGGGCCAACTGAGGGCTTACCCTGGCAGGATAACCCAAGTGTGATGATTGCAACAGTGAATACACTCTAACATCTACCTTTATGTTAAGTGTACAGAACTGTACCTTTTGTGCAGTTCGTAGATTGTATTGCAGCTTTGGAAAACATTGCTGCACCCTTTGGAAGAGGGTAGTTCAATAAAATGGTTCACTAATGCCAGTCTCAGGTGAAGGGTCTTGCAAAAATAGAGGGTGCTGCTGCATAGGATCTAATTGAAACAGGTGAGTGAATCAGAGTATAGGTTGTCTTTTTTGCCATTTTTGTTTGCTGGTACTTATGTAATGTGGCATGGATAGCAATTTGCTTTGTTGATAAATGGTTTTCTTGGCCTCTTTGAAAGTGTCATATGTGGAACCATCATGTCTGTGCTTTACTTATTCTGTTATGGTGGAATATAATTGTGAAATACGTTGAAGGTGTTATTCAGCTTGTTTATTCCACAGGAGCTTAGCAATGCTGGCTACTAACATTTGTAGAAGCAGCGCACGTTCTGAGAGATTTCAGGAATTCCTTCTCTAAAACCATACTTGAAACAAATGATGTGAAGTTGTTCTATCCCGCCTTCAATTCTCACTGATGGGTTCAGAGCCGATCCTCTGCTCTGACTTGGCCAGATGCTAAAGCTCGAGGTCTTAAAACAGGTTGTGGCCTTTTCCCTATCCCATGATGCAATAGTGCTTCCCTCAGATCTCGTTTACAGCTGCAACAGATTGGGCGTTTGTCCAACAGCTCTGGCCAGTATTGGAAAACATTTGATGTTCTGTAGTCCTGTCTCGCCTTCATTCATTGCATATGGGTTCGGAGCCGATCCTTGGCTCCGACTCAGCCTCTTTGCAAGCTCAAAGTCTTCTAGTTGGCTCGTGGCTAGGTAGGTATCCCATGGTGCACCAGTACAATCCCCAGTTCTTGTTTGCCACGTCGACGAGTTCGGATGTGCTTCTTCTTGGCCGTGGCTAAGTCTAACATATTTTGCTAATTTTTTTTGCTATTTTGTGCAATTTTTAGCTTTAGATAAATTCATAACATTTACGAGTGTTGTTTCCTATAGTTTAGCCATTTACAGTATATTTTTTTCCTGTTTAGATAATTATTGTTGAGAACTGGTTGGCCTTGTTGATGTTCTTCGTGTTTCACTGTTGCAGTCATTACATTTGGGTTATCTGCCTGCAGGTAGCCCTCAGCCGGCCTGAATATCAGTCTTGGATCCCTGCATCGGATTCTGTCTCTTCTTCCATGCCGTCAGATCATCAGTGTTATAAAACATGCAGCCGACACCATTACATCAGTCTTTCTTGCCGCGCAGAGCCCAAAGCAGAAGCAGTTCGCAAGTGCCGGTCAGCCGACTCCTGAAATTTTCGTTTTCGAGTTTCATAACTGAAGTCTTCAAAAAAGCCAAGTACTCCATTGGGGATCCTTTTTCTTGCTCTAAACCGATGTTAGTAAAAAGTTAACAATTGTATTACCTGTGGAAAGCAAATACCTCATAAAGATTTTCATTTGTACTGCATTCCTTGCTTAGGCCCAGACCATGATATCCCTCGCTCTCGGTTTTGTGCCTTATTCAATTCTCGAACTATTAGTTGTCTGTTCATTTTTGCATCAAACTATTTCGGTACTCTGTTTAATTATCCAGAAATGGCTTCGGTAAGCCATCTGACTACCGACATTCCGAAAAAAATGTAAAGATAAAGACAGAGACAGACCGCATAGGTCCAAAGCTGCCGACGATGCTTCAGTTAAACTAGTCGCCAGTTCGCTGGTACTCAGTGAGGCGCTTCCGCAGTCCCTGACACCAGCTACTTCACATTTGCAGGCCTCTACTGAGACCCATTCGGAGTCCGGTATGCCGCAAGATGCTTCTTTGACCATGGAACCTGCAGATGTCTCTACCTTGTATGGGTCCGGAGCTGCTGTGCAGGCACCGGCTTCTGACTGCATTTCAAACTGACGCCATCTTCTTCAAGGCCTAAAACTCAACCCATGCCTAGAAAACCGACATCCAAACCGCATGGTCAGGCCCATATGCCTAAAAAAGAAATAAGAATGGCTGAAGACCTTAATACTTTAATTAGGGGAAGCCAGCCTTCACCCTCTCAGAGACCTAGAACTGATTTTCCTTCTGATTCTTCTGATCAGGATTCTGAAATTTCTGATGTTCTTCGTCTCGCATTGCTGCAGTCATAACCTGTGGGTAGTCCGCTGTCCTCGGTCGGCCCGAATACCAAAGAGCTAAGCTGGCGTCGGTCATGGGCGCCCAGAGCTGACGTCAGCACGTAGTGGTACTTAAGCGCATGACCGACGCCATATCCTCAGTCTTTCTTGCCGCGTGGTCCGAAGCAGAAGCAGCGTTTGCAAGTGCCGTTCGGCGTTCTGAAATTTTCAATTTTCGAGTTTCAGACCGAAGACCAAGTTGGGCTAAGTACCCCGTTGGGGAAAATTTTTGTCTTTTCTTGCCTCAGTTAATCCGGATGTCAGAAAAAGTTAATAATTGTATTTCTTGTGGGAAACAGATACCTCATAGGGACTGTCATTCTCTCTGTATTCCTTGCTTAGGGCCTGAGCACGGCGTGTCGGTGTAAACTTTGCTAGATTTAATAAGCGCACCATTAAACGCAGATTAGACTGTGCCAGGTTGGTTTTCGATAAGCGGTGTAACTACAACATGCCGTCGGATCCTCCGACGCCCGCTACCGCAAAAAAGCGAAAAGATAAATCTTTAAGGTCAAAACCGGATGAGTCGTCCGTTGCGGACGTCCGTTCTAAGGAATCTACGGTTGAATCTGTGGATCCAGCCGAGGTCTCGGCTGAATCCCAGGGGGAACCTTTACTGTTACAGGAGTTGGCCTCTCAGGAGTTAGGCCAGGCCGAGGGTGCTTCTCAAGTTTCTGTGGTTCCATCCTTACAAAAGGTTATTAGGCCTTCTACTTCAGTCTCTAAAGGCCCTGCTAAGGCTAGACCTGGTCTTTCTGAGTGCAGGCCATAGCCCTAGTTCTTGAGTTCTGTTCCTAAAAAACATATGTTAAAAATGGCAGAGGATTTGATTACTTTGATCAGGGGTTCTATGCCCCCTCCTGGGAAGAGGCCTAGGGTGGAGACAGATTTAGAGGGTTTGGAGCATTCCTCTGATTACTCTGAGTCCTCAGCTGAGGATATTCTGGATTTTCCTCCCTATTCAGATTCGGATGCAGAGGATTCCTGTCCTTCTGCTTCTCCTCCAGAGGATTTTTCCTTTTCTGAAACCTTGCACTCCATGAGGGAGCATTTCAAGTGGGAAGGTCAGGATTTTTCGGATTCTCGTAAGAGGCTTAGGGAATTTTGTTTTGCCACAACATAGACCTTTGGCTATTCCCCTGTTTTAGATGTGGTTCAGGATGTTTTTCTGAAGCTTCCCTTAATCCTGATTCTTTACCCTTGCCCCTGTCAAGCCAGACAGGTATTACAGAGTTCAGAGGCACATAAATATTTGTATAAGAGTCCTAGAGCTGACCCAGAAACTATTATTCAAGGGCCTAAAGGTGTCAGGGCTTCTGTGGTTAAGAATCCAGTTCCTTTGGATAAAGATTCTAGAGCGTTGGATAGGTGGGGTAAAAAAGTATACACCTTTTCTACGTTAGCTATGAGGGCTTTAAATTGCCAATTTCATATGCTGAAGTATCAGAACTTTCTGTTAGGTCAGTTAAAATCTAAGGAAGATGCTCTATCTGAGGGTATAGAGTGTAAGGAATTGCAGGACTTGGTTCATGCTTCTGACCAAGTTGGTAAACATTCCTTGCAGTGTGGCTTTGATGCCCTTCAGGCTTCTTCCATGGTGGCTGCTACTGGTTCAGTTATTCTTAGACATGCCTGGCTTAAGGATCAAAATTTGTCAGAGCATGTTAAAGCTCGGATTTTGGATGCTCCTCTTCAATCTGAAGTTCTTTTTGGTTCCCCTGTGGAGTCAGTTTTGAAAAAGATGGAAGACAAAGCTAAGTCTATGCAGACGGTTAAGGAATTTTTGCAGGTACAGCCCCCTAAGTTTAGCAGGAATTGGCCTGCAAGAGGATGGTCTTACCCTTCTTCGGATTTTCAGTCTAAGGGCAGGTCTAGACGTGGTAAGGGCAGGGCTCACGCTCAGGGTGCTTTCAGACCTAGGACTTGGAGTTCTCCTGCACAATTTTCTGGTGAGGGCAGGGGTCAGCCTTTTCGTAAACCGACCCAATGACCTGTATCTTCAGCTGCCAGATCCTTCTTTTCTGGCAGCTCCTCTAGGAGGAAAGTTGGCACTTTTCAGACAAAATTGGCATTTGGTCACCCAGGACAAATGGGTGTTGGACATAATAAATCAAGGCTACAAGTTTTATTTTCACTCTTTTTCTCCTTTCAAAGGCATACCAGATGTACCTCCTCAGCAAAGGCTGGAGGCTCAAGAACAAATTTCTTTGCTTTTACAGATGGGGGCAATCCAGGTGGTACCTCCGTCAGAAGAAGGCCTAGGGTTTTATTCTCGTCTATTCCTAGTGCCAAAGAAAGGAAACACTTGGAGGCCAATTCTGGATTTGTCCATTCTCAATACATACCTAGACATTCCAAAGTTCAAGACGCTAACATTACAGCAACTTCTGCCTCTGTTGGGCAAAAATCACTGGATGGTAACTTTGGATCTCAAAGAGGCCTATCTTCACATTCCTATCAGGCCCAGCTGCAGGAGATTCCTGCGTTTTCGGTCTGGTACTTCTCATTATCAGTTCTCTGCATTGCCCTTTGGTTTATCTACTGCGCCCAGGGTGTTCACAAAGGTTCTGGCCCCTGTAATAGCTTTCTTAAGACTGAGGGGAATACAAATTTATCCTTATCTGGACGATTGCCTGATTCTTGCTCAAGACAAAGACAAGTTACTTCAACATCTACAGTATGTAATGGCAGTTTTAAGGTGCCTAGGGTATTCTGTGAACGAAACAAAGTCCAGTCTAGTACCCTCTCAGGACATGTGCTTTCTGGGTGTGAGACTGAATACAGCATCTCAGATGGCTTTTCTGACCCGGACAAACAAAGAACTCTTCATCTATATTTCCAGCAATTATCAGTACTGTCCAGGCTGACTGCTAGGACAGTCCTTCAAGCCTTGGGGTTCATGGCATCTTGCATTCTGGTACTTCCCAATGCCAAACTGCATATGAGGAAGCTACAATGGTATCTCAAAAGTGTATGGACTCAACACTGCCACGATTTGGACACTGTCATTCAGATAATACCTTGCATCCAAAAGGAATTCTTGTGGTGGGCACAGGAATGTCACCTAAACAAGGGACTCTCTGTGACCCGACCAGAGGCGAGTCAGATCATAACGACAGATGCCTCAGACCTGGCTTGGGGAGCACACTTCAATAGAAAATGGATTCAAGACACGTGGCCTCCCAGACTACAGCATTTGCATATCAACATGAAGGAGATGTTAGCAGTACAGTTTGCCCTGATGGCTTTCAAGGGCCTACTTCAACCAGGACAGGTGTTGATTCGAACAGACAACACTACAGTCATGTGGTACATCAACAAGCAGGGTGGAACCCATTCTTACCCTCTCTGCAGACAAGCAATGATATTGTGGGAGACTGCTCTGAGTTTGCACATCACTCTTCAAGCACGGTTTCTGCCAGGAGCACAGAACTCCCTAGCAGATGTATTGAGCAGACAAATTGTGGATCCCCACGAGTGGAAATTGGATCCTCTAGTATTCAAACAGTTGACAGTGGCTTGGGGAACTCCAGACATAGATCTGTTCGCTTCCCCTCTAAATTACCAACTACCAAAATTTTGCACAAAGATGTTTCACCCAAAAGCTACTACCAAAATTTTGCACAAAGATGTTTCACCCAAAAGCTTGGAAAGTGGATGCTCTATCTTTCAGTTGGAACAACCTTCACGTCTATGATTTTCCTCCTCTGCCTCTCCTTACCAAGGTACTCTTGAAAGTCAGGCGGGACAAGCCTTGCATGATTTTAATAGCACCAGATTGGCCACGACAGCACTGGTATCCTCTGCTGAGGAGTTTAATTCAGGAGCCTCCTTGGCCTTTGCCACAGCTTCCTCGCTTGTTGTCCCAGTCAAGCAGTCATTTGCTCAATGTCAGGGTGCAGTCCCTGCATCTAACAGCCTGGCGAATTCTGTTTTAGAGCCTGTGGGTTCTCAGCTTCCTCAACGGGTTTTGGATGTCATTTTGGAAGCCAGGCGACCCAGCACTAGAAAGGTTTATGCTGATAAATGGAGGAGATTTTTTCTTTGGAGCACAACAAAGGACTTTGATGTCTCGGTACCTAATCTGAGTTTTACACTGCAGTACCTTACTGAATTACTAGACAAGGGTTTGTCATTTTCCTCTGTGAAGGTTCATGCTGCAGCCATTTCTGCTCACTATGATTGTGACCCTCCTTTATTTTCTCACCCTTTGTTTAAGCAATTTCTTAGAGGGGCAAAAAATATAAGACCCCCACGTTGAGCTCCTACTCCTTCCTGGGATCTCAATTTTGTGTTGGAGAAGCTTACTTTGCCTCCTTTTGAACCTGCTGCTACGTCGGAATTTAAGTTTTTGTCTTGGAAGACTGCCTTTTTGTTGGCCATTACTTCTGCTAGAAGGGTATCTGAATTGCAGGCTCTCATGGCAGTTGAACCTTTTCTAATATTCCACAAGGATAGAGTTTCCTTACGTACTAACCCTACTTTTATGCCAAAAGTTATTTCTAATGTGGCCTTGAACCAGTTTATCCATTTGCCTACTTTTTATGCTGATCCCCAAAATAAGGGGGAAAAAATCTTGCATTCTTTGGATATACACAGGCAGTTACGTTACTATTTGAGCAGAACTAAAGGGTTCAGACAGACTCAACAGTTATTTGTTTCTTTTGCTTTGAGTTCACAAGGGAAAGCTGTTTCTAAGCAGACGATTTCAAAGTGGATTGCTAATTGTATTGCCTTTTGTTATTCTCATCATGGGAAGAACGTTCCTGCTGGGATTAGACCTCATTCCACTAGGGCTACCTGCCACATCTTCTGCTTTTTTGAGGGGTGTAGCTACTAAGGATATTTTGGAAGCAGCTACTTGGAGTTCAGTTCACACTTTTACTAAGCATTACCATCTCCCTCTTTACTCCAAGTCCAGGGCTGGGTTTGCCACTGCAGTCTTACAGGGCATGTTAGCAGCCCCTAATGCTTTTTAGTTTGCCAGCCTCCCTTTTCCTTTGCTTTGGGATTCTACCCACAGGTTATGACTGCAGCAATTTGAGACGAAGAGCATAGTACAGTTTTGTACCTACCATAAATGTAGATGTTCGAGGATCCACATTGCTGCAGTCCTATTTTCCCTCCCTCCTTCCCCTCTATGGTTTGGGGTTGTTGTTGTTGTTGTTGGTATTGTTCTTTAGGGATTATTGTTATTTTCTCCTTTGTGGCTCTTACCTTTCCTTTTTTTAAGGCCTTCTGACATCTGGGGCAAGAAAGACTGAGGATATGGCGTCGGTCATGCGCTTAAGTACCACTACGTGCTGACGTCAGCTCTGGGCGCCCATGACCGACGCCAGCTTAGCTCTTTGGTATTCGGGCCGACCGAGGACAGCGGACTACCCACAGGTTATGACTGCAGCAATGTGGATCCTCGAACATCTACATTTATGGTAGGTACAAAACTGTACTTTTTTTATGATTACCAGGATTTGCCGTTATCTACCTATGAGGATTCTGATGCAGAGGACACCATTCCTTCTGTTTCCCCTCCAGAAGATTTTTCTTTTGGTGAAACCTTGCACACTTTTAGGGAGCATTTCCGCTGTGAAAGCCAGGATTACTCTGACTCCAAAAAGTGACTTAGGGAATTCTTACTCCTACCTCAACACAGGCCGTTAGCTATCCCTCCTGTTCTGGACATTGTAGATGATGCCTTCTTGGAATCTAGCCTGGCCCCAGACACGTTACCTCCGGCTTCCAGGAAACCTGACCGGTATTAGAGTACCTGACTTTAACAAGTTCCTCTTCAGGAATCCTACTGTGGACCCAGAGACCATTTCCCAGGGACCTAAAGGCATTAAGGCTACTACTGCCCAAAACCCTACCCCCTCTGATAGGGATTCCAGGGCCTTGGACAGATGGGGTAAGAAGGTATACATTTCTGCTATTTTGTCCATTAGGGCCTTAAACTGCCAGATGTCCTTCATGGATGCATCTGCAGTCATAACAACTGGGTTGTCCTGTCGTCAGGCAGCCCTTCAGTCGGCCGGATTCCAAAGTCCGGGTCCGGCTTCGGCTGATGTCGCACTTCACCCGACGTCATCTCTGTTGGTCTTCGGGTATAAAGGCATCAGCCGACGCCATTTTCCTCGGTCTTTCTTGCCGCGTGGCCGAAGCAGAAGCTGTTCGCAAGTGCGGTCGGTCGGATCCAGAGATTACTTCTACGAATACTACTTGAAGACTTCTAAAGCTAAGTACCCGTTGGGGACTCTTTCTTGCCTCAGCCGATGTCAGAAAAAGTTAATAATTGTTTAACCTGTGGGAAACAAATACCTCATAAGGATTTCCACTCTTACTGTCTGCCTTGTTTAGGCCCAGCCCGACTTAGCAGCCTGTTCGCCTGTGCTTCTTTCAACCGACGAACGCTTAGGCGTCGGTCGGAGTTTGCTGAACAGTTTTTCGGTTCTGATTTTGCGTATATTATGCCGTCGGATCCTCCGACTACCCAAACTGCTAAAAGCATAAAGATAAAGACCGACACTCATGATCCGCGGTTTCGGCCGAAACCAAGGTTAAGCAAACCGCGAGTGTCTCGGTTTCGGCCGAAACCGAGAAAACTGATCAAAATTCAGCAGAATCTAGCACTACCACTGAGGCCCCTGCTACTTCTCTTGAATCGGCCTCAGAAATTTTATCCACTACGGTGGTTGCCACTGACTTATCAGACACCATTCCCTTGGATGTGTCTACCCCAGCACGTGGTGCTGCTAGGCCTCCAGCAGCCATGTCCATTAAGGCCTTTGCCAGGGCCAAAGCAGCCAAAACTACTAGAACAGTGCCTGCTAAACCCCTACAACCCGGCCCTCTTCTAGTTCACAAATGCTTACTCTGGCAGAAGATTTAATTTCATTAATTAGGGATCTCAATCTCACCCAGACAGGGCCTCTCAGCCCCCAGAGAAGAGACCTAGGGCAGAGCCCCGAGCCTGTGTCCTCTGATGATTCCGCTGATGAATCAGACATAACAGACCAGCCAGAGGCTCCTTTCTCCAATTTTGAAGACTCAGATGCTGAAGAATCCATTCCAGCTGCCTCCCCACCAGAAGAATTTTCCTTTGGGGAAACCTTACATGCCATGAGAACAGTTCCAATGGCAGCAGCAGGATTTCTCAGACTTCAGAAAAGACTTAGAACCTTTCTGCACCTTCCACAACACAGGCCCTTAGCTATACCTCCTGTGCTCTCTGTAGTGGATGATGCCTTCAATGATGTCTGCTCTGCACCAGATTCTTTACCTCCAGCCCCTGCCAAACCAGACAGATTTTACATGGTACCAGACACTCATCACCACCTTTACAAGGCCCCACTTGCAGACCCGAAACTATATCCCAGGGTCCCAAGGCAGTAGTCGCGACCACAGCTAAAACCCTATTCCTTCTGAAAGGGAAGCCAGGTCTTTAGACAGATGGGGCAAAAAGGTTTACACTTCAGCTACTCTCTCAGCTAGAGCTTTAAACTGTCAGTTTCACATGATACAATACCAAGAGTTTATGCTTGATCAGTTAACAAAAAAGCTATCCTCTGATGAATCAATTGACAAGAAATATGTATTAGAAATGGTAAATAATATACAACAGGTTAGTAACCATTCCTTAAAATGTGGCTATGATGCACTGGAGGCTTCATTTAGATCAGCCATGACTGGCACAGTGATAAGAAGGCATGCATGGCTAAAGGAACAAGCTTTACGGATCATGTTAAAGCTAAGTTATTAGATGCTCCTATGGATAAGACCAGCTTGTTTGGTACACCTGCCCAGCAGGTAATGAAGAAAATGGAAGAAAAGGCAAAATCTGTTCAAACGGTTAAAGATTTCTTGCAGGTCCAACCCCATGGTTTATCAGGAACTGGCCTGCCAAAAATTGGTCCTTTCCTGACTCCACAAGATCCCAAAGGGGCAGGAATAGACGTTCCAGAGGCAGAAACCAATCCAGAGGAGGTGCCTACAGAGGACGACAGTGGCAAGGTAACAACAGAGGCACAGACACAACCACTGCCACTACAACAACACAGCCACAGTGACTTAACTCTAAATCCGCCTACCAGGGAACAAATAGCAGCTCCATTAGGCGGCAAATTAACCTTATTTTCAAAGAACTGGCACTATATCACAAAAGACAAGTGGATTTTACAAACATAGATCAAGGTTACCGGTTCCACTTCCACACTTTACTAGTCAAAAGAGGAATGCCAAATCTACCTCCAAATCAAAAAACAGAGGCTCTACAACAGATAATGCAGTTAGCAAACATGAGAGCTGTGGAAAGAGTGCCAACAACAGAACAAGGAAAGGGATTCTACTCAAGACTATTCCTAGTTCCAAGAAAGGGAAAAAAAAAGTTGGAGACCTATTCTCGACCTGTCCACCTTAAATACATACATCATTGTCCCAAAATTCAAAATGCTGACCCTACAGCAACTTCTTCCCATGCTGGGCAAGGAGTGTTGGCTGGTAACTCTAGATCTCAAGGAGGCATACCTGCACGTCCCCATTCGACCAATCTGCAGAAGATACCTCAGATTTCTTGCAGGATCAGAGCATTATCAATTCTCAGCATTGCCCTTTGGCTTATCTACTGCGCCCAGAGTATTCACAAAATGCCTGGCATCAGTAATCGCCCACTGCAGACTACAGGAATTCAAATTTACCCATACCTGGACGACTGCCTGCTACAAGGGGACAACAAAAGCAAGCTGACAACAGATTTACAAAGGGTCATTTACTTGCTACAAGCACTGGGATACACAGTCAATTTACAAAAATCAAGGCTGATCCCATCCCAGACAAGGACATTCTTGGGCGCGGAATTGGACACAGTAAAACAAATGGCTTTCCTAACTGCAGAAAAACAAAGAGAACTCCCTCTATACTTCTTGGCACTAACAAAACAGAACAAGTTAACAGCAAGAAAAGTACTGCAGGCCTTAGGCTTCATGGCATCATGTATAATCTTGGTTCCACTTGCCAGACTACATATGAGAAAACTACAGTGGTACCTAAAGAATTTATGGTCCCAACACAGGCACAGCCTAGAAACGGAAATTCCACTAATTCCATGCTTAAAACAGGAGTTCCTATGGTGGGCTCAAGCATGCCAGTCAAACCCAGGGCTACCCTTTCGCAGATGTCAAGCAAGCCAGACCATCACAACAGCCGCTTCAGACCTAGGATGGGGGCCCACATGCTGGACAAATGCGTGCAAGGATTGTGGGCGAGGATCAACTTCACCTGCACATCAACCTAAAAGAAATGCTGGCAGTAAAACTGGCAATCCAAAAATTCAGACCATTTCTCAAAGAGGGCCAGTTGATGATAAGGACAGACAACACCACAGTCATGTGGTACATCAACAAACAGGGAGGCACTCATTCATACCCCCTATGCAGAATGACTTTGGAGCTGTGGAACCTGGCACTCAGCTACAACATCCAGTTACAGGCAATATTTGTACCGGGCAAAGAAAATACTCTAGCAGACATATTAAGCAGAACCACATCGGATGCCCACGAATGGATGCTACACCCGGACATCTTCAAGACCATCTCAAAGAAATGGGGAATGCCTCAGATAGATCTATTTGCTTCCCCTCTCAATCACCAGCTCAAAAAGTTCTGCACAAGGACATTCCACCCACTAGCATGGAAAGTGGATTCGCACTCCTTCAGCTGGAAAGGCCTAAAAGCATATGCATTCCCACCTCTTCCCTTGATACACAAGGTATTACTAAAAATCAAGGAAGAACGTCCAAGGATAATCCTAATAGCTCCAAACTGGCCAAGACAACACTGGTACCCACTGTTGAGGAGCATGTCTCAGAACAATATGTGGCCAATACCCCTGATGCCTTTGATGTTAACTCAGAACAACTACAGCATCATGCATCCAAACCTAAAGCGTTGCAACTGACTGCATGGAACATCACATAGCAGCAGCTAATCCAGAACTTTCCCAAAGAGTTAAAGACATTATTCTTGAAGCCGCAGACCTTCAACAAGAAGGAACTATGCAGGAAAATGGAAAAGGTTTGTCATTTGGAGTACTGAAAGAGGAAAAGATGTGTCAAACATAGATATGCCTAACATTCTGGAGTATCTGGCAGAACTTCTACATTCAGGCCTGTCCTACTCCTCCATCAAGATACATGCATCAGCTATATCAGCAGAATACAGCTTTGATCCACCTGTTTTTCACACCCATTACTCAGACAGTTCCTCAGAGGAATCAAGAATGTAAAACCTCCAAGGAAACCACCATTACCAGCTTGGGACTTGAACTTTGTGCTAGAAAAGTTGACACTATCACCCTTTGAGCCAGCAGCAACAGCAGACCTACAGCATCTATCGTGGAAAACCGCCTTCCTACTGGCAATAACCTCAGCCAGGAGGGTTTCTGAACTCCAGGCCCTAATGGCAATACAACCCTTCCTAATCTTCCATCAAGATAGAGTGTCCATGAGGACTAATCCTACATTTATGCCTAAGGTGGTATCCAGAGTGTCTTTAAACCAGGCAATCCACCTACCTACCTTCTTTCCCAACCCACAAAACAGAGGGGAAGTAATACTGCATCCCTTGGATGTACATAGACAGCGACGCTACTACCTGGACAGAACAAAAAGTAGCAGAAAAACTGATCAGCTTTTGTAGCCTATGCAACAGGAAGGGAAGGAAAAGCTATTTCCAAACAGACAATCTCCAAATGGATAGGAAATTGCATACGATTCTGTTACTCCTTCCATGGAAAACCAATTCCACAGAACATAAGACCTCATTCTACAAGGGCAACAGCCACTACCACAGCCTTTCTACGAGGAGTGGCAACCAAAGACATTATTGAGGCGGCTACTTGGACCTCCGTGCATACATTTGCCAAGCATTATAATTTGCCTCTATATTCCAGATCCCGAGCAGGGTTTGCCACTGCTGTACTGCAAGGGATCCTAAACACACCATAATCTAGTTTCTTCCTCCTCCCCTAGTTGGCTATGGTATTCTACCCAGTTGTTATGACTGCAGATGCATCCATGAAGGACATAGTACAGTTTTGTACCTACCATAAATGTAGATGTCCAAACTGGATAGCATCTGCAGTCAGGATCCTCCTCCTTCCCTCTGTGGTACTCCTAGGGTGTTTACCCTCCTAATAGCTAGCTGGTGGGGAGTCTTTTATGGTGTATTTGTTGTATATATGTACATACATGCTTATTTTTTTGTGTTTACCACTATCTTTTTGGAAACATTGGCATTTATCCAAAATTTTTAGCCTACAAGAGGGCTACTGGCATCTGGGGCAAGAAACACTGAGGAAAATGGCGTCGGCTGATGCCTTTATACCCGAAGACCAACAGAGATGACGTCGGGTGAAGTGCGACATCAGCCGAAGCCGGACCCGGACTTTGGAATCCGGCCGACTGAAGGGCTGCCTGACGACAGGACAACCCAGTTGTTATGACTGCAGATGCTATCCAGTTCGGACATCTACATTTATGGTAGGTACAAAACTGTACTTTTCATATGTTAAAGTATCAGCAGCATATTATGGGACTACTTAAACAGAAAATGATGTTGATTCCTGACTGTGCTGAAATTAAAGAATTACAGGATTTAATGCATTCTGCTGAACAAGTTGGTAAACATACTTTGCAATGTGGTTTTAACTCTTTAGAAGCATTTTGCAGGGCTGCTGTCACTGGTTCGTAGAAGGCATGCTTGGCTTTAAGAAGCGAAATTTGCCAGATCATGTTAAAGCTAAATTACTGGATGCTCCCTTAAACCAAGACCGCCTGTTTGGCAACAAAGCAGAAGTCGTCCTTAAAAAGATGCAGGAAAAAGCTAAATCTATGCAAACTGTTAGATTTCCTGCAAGTACAGCCTCCCAGATTTAGTAGGCATTGGCCTTCTAAGAATTGGACCTTTCCTGTCTCTTCCAGGCCTTCAGTCCAAACCCAGGAACAGCAGACCACCTAGGCTACAGTCTCAAGGTACTCACAGGCCTAGGCAGTGGGGCCTCCCACTTCCAAAGCTGGAAGTAGTAAGACACCCCCTATTGAAAACTATCACAAAGACTTCACCTTAAACCTTCCAAGCCCTGCTAAACTGCCTGGTCTCTTAAAGGGGAAAGATCGCCCTGCATGCAAAAAACTGGGAACTCATTACCCAGGGCAAATGGGTTTTATATAGTTTCCCAAGGATACAGATTCCACTTTCACACCTTACCAACCCCAAACGGTTGGCCAGACCTACCCCCCAAAATCAGTGGGCAGAGGCTCAACAGCAGGTTCTCTCTCTCTCCTAAGTATCAGGCCTATTCAACCTGTCCCAGCAGAAGAAAGGGGACACGGTTTTTACTCAAGACTTTTCCTGGTACCCAGAAAAGACAACTCCTGGTGTCCTATCCTGGACCTCTCTATTCTAAACACCTTTTTGTTAATCCCAAAATTCAAAATGCTAACACTCTTCAGCTGCTTCCTATGCTAGGCAAAGATGCCTGGTTGGCACCCTTAGACTTGGAGGAAGCTTGCCTGCACATTCCAATAAGGGAATCTTGCAGGAAATACCTACGCTTCAGAGCAGGCTACATGCACTATCAGTCCTCTGCACTTCCCTTTGGCTTATCTACTGCGCCCAGGATATTCACAAAGTGCCTAGCTCCAGTCAATGCATTTTGCAGGCAAAGAAATATTCAAATATACCCATACCTGGACAATTGTCTAATTCAGGCAGAAAGCTAGGGCATGCTACTAAATCATCTGGCATTTGTAAAGAAACTTCTAACCTCACCTGGGTACACCATAAACGAAAATAAATCTCATCTAGTACCCTGCCAGCAAATTGTATTCCTGGGAGCAAGCTTGAACAGAACTTCCCAGATGGCTTACCTCACACCAGAGAAACAAGTTTGACAGCTTACTTCAAACTACTGGCCACAAAGACCCAGGTATCTGCAATGAAAATCCTGCAAGCCCTGGGGTTCATGGCCTCTTGCATTCTACTAATTCCATATGCAAGTTTGCATATGAGGAAACTACAATGGTATCTAAAAAGCCTATGGTGTCAACATTCTCAGGACCTGGAATCAATGATAACTATCATTCCTTGTATAAAGACAGAGTTCCTTTGGTGGGCAGAGTCCTGCTAACACAAGAGACTGCCATTCACTCTACCCCCTGCTGTCCAAACCCTAACAGACTATACATGGTGGGCTCATTTGGCAGGGCAGTGCATTCAGGGCAAATGGAACCTGAGTCAAATGCACCTGCGTATCAATCAAAAAGAAATGTTAGCTGTACAGAATTCCCTGACAGCCTTCAAGGACCACATTCTTCCAGGACAATTATTGGTAAAGACAGACAACACCACTGTTATGTGGTACATAAACAAGCAGGGGGGAGCCTACTGGTATCTTCTCTGCAGACTAGCCATGGCTCTGTGGAACACAGCCTTGAGCTACCAAGTGCACCTACAAGCTCAGTTCTGCCAGGCAAGCTAAATTCACTGGCAGATGACCTAAGCAGAAATGTCATGGACCCACACGAGTGGAAACTGGAGTCAAAGATATTCAACAGTTTGAGAAACAAATGGGGGAACCCCATGACAGACCTGTTTGCCTCCCCTCAGAACTACCAGTTGGACAAATTCTGCACAAGGACTTCCTACAGTCAAGCTTGGAAAGTGGATGCCCTGTCCTTCACCTGGGAAAGCCTTTCACTTTATGCCTTTCCCCCTCTTCCTCTCGAAAGTTCTGTTAAAGATCAAACAGGACAAACCAAGGACAATACTGATTGCACCAGACTGACCACGCCAGCACTGGTACACCCTATTGCACAGTATGTCACTGCTGGAACCATGGCACCTGCCTCAGATCGCTTCCATGCTGTCCCAGCAGTAGGGCCAGATTCTGTACCCTCTAGCTTCAAACCCTGAACCTTGCAGCTTGGCTAATTCCCTGAGCTCTCCAATAGCATCCCTCAGTAAGCAGGTGCTAGATGTCATTCTGGAGGCAAGGAGGCCTAGTACTAGAAAATCCTATGCTGAAAAGTAGAAAAGATACTGTTCCTGTAGCCATACTCAGGGGATGGTCACATTGGTGCCCAGCTTACCGCATGTTTTTCAGTACTTAACACAGATGCTCCACAAGGGCCTTTCCTTCTCGTCAATTAAAATTCATGCCTCTGCCATTTCAGCACATTATAATACTGAACCCACCTTTCTTCTCTCACCCCCTGCTAAAGCAATTCATCAGAGGGGCCAAAAATTTAAGACCACCATGGAGTGCCCCTACTCCAGCCTGGGATCTTAACTTTGTCTTGGAAAAGCTCACTCTACCTTCTTTTGAGCCAGCTGCAACTGCAGAGTTGGAAATTCCTTTCTTGGAGAACAGCCTTCCTTCTAGCCATCACTTCAGCAAAAAGAGTGTCTGAATTACAGGCCCTCCTGGCAGTGGAGCCCTTCATCATCTTCCATGAACAGCTGCTAGTTGGCTTTGCTCCGGGGGCAGAGGGGAAGGCCATTTCAAAGCAAACCATTTCTAAATGGATGGGCCATTGCATTCATTTCTGCTATAAGCACAATGGCAAACATACCCCACAGGGGGATAAGATCACATTCCACCAGGGCTGCATCTACCTCTACAACCTTTCTCAGAGGTGTCCCTACCAGGGGCATCCTAGAAGCTGCTACCTGGAGCTCAGTACATACCTTCACCAAGCATTACCACATGCCTGTTTATTATGGTTTTGCCAATGCAGTCTTGCAGGACATGATAGCTGGTCCTAATGCTCTGTAACTTCCTCTTCCCTTCTTTGGCTTTATGAATCTACCCAAATGTAATGACTGCAACAGTGAAACATGAAGAACATAGTACATTTGTGTACACTTACCATAAATGTAGATGTTCGAGTGTATTCACTGTTGCAGTCCTGGTAACCCTCCCTCCAGCCCCCTGACTTCACTTGGCTATACCTGTCCTCTTGTTTAGTGTATTACAGCTTTCTGGTGTATTTGCTTTTTGTTGGAGGTGTAACCTAACATATAATTGCTTGCCATTATTGGGGCACCTGACATCTGGGGCAAGAAAAACTGGTGTTAATGGCATCTGCTGCATATTTTATACCCCTGACGTCATGGTAGAAGGGACAGCATCCGTCGCAGGGATCCAAGACTTTGGTATTCAGTCCGGCTGAGGGCTACCTGCAGGAAGATAACCCAAATGTAATGACTGCAACAGCAAATACACTCTAACATCTACATTTATGGTAAGTGTACACAACTGTACTTTATACACCAGCAAATGGAGAAGGTTTTCTATTTGGACTGAGGAAAGGAATGTTGACCCTTATACTGCATCTATTCCAGTGGTATTGTAATTCTTGTCTGAACTTTTTCACCAGGGCTCTGCTGCTGCCACAATTAGGGTTCAGTTGGCAGCAATTTCAAATTTCCATTTGGGTCAACAGGATTCCAATCTGATGTCACATAGGTTGTGCAATACCTTCCTTAAAGGTGCCACTTTGTTGAGACCTCCCTTTCAGGAACCGGTTGCTTCATGGAATTTGAACTTTGTTTGTCCAAATTAACGTTTCCACCCTTTGAAGCCAGCTCATTCGTCTCCTTTGAAATTTCTGTCTTGGAAAACTTAGTTTCTGGTGGCAGTCACATCTGCTAGAAGAGTTTGAGTTGCAAGCACTCTCTGTTGAACCCCCTTATTTGATATTTCACAAAGACAGAGTGTCTCTTCGTACTAATCCATCCTTTGTTCCTAAGCTGTGCTCCCATAACAACTTGAACCAATCTGTAGAGCTTCCGGTGTTCTTCCCTAATCATTCCAGTGCAGTTGAATACAGATATCATCAGTTGGGATGTTCACAGACAATTACGATTTTATTTACACCGGACCAAGAAATTCAGGAAGTCAGACCAATTGTTTGTTTCCTTCTCTGACTCCAGATTAGG
>NC_056747.1:754352036-754416160 GCF_019279795.1 Protopterus annectens
GTGTGACACCCTGACTGTAACTTCAAATGTTACCCGCCTAATTGTTGTATGGTACGCGCCATGTTCAATTTTTAAGCCATGCAGCTATCCATGTTATCAAGAGTTCATCAATACTTAGTTCTCATTTATTGGTAAGTGTTTTGTGTATGACCCTGTCAAATGCTGACGTTAAATCTATCAAAATTACATTCATGGCTGCTATTATATTGTTGTAGAACATCATCTTGAGGTGGTAATAGAGCTATTTTCAACGTGCATGCTGGATGTGTGGTTTCATGTCCCAGCCTTGACAATTTATCCAGCATAACCTTCTCCATTATTATACCATAACATGAAAGTAAGCTTATGAGTCTGTATGACTTTGGGTTTGTCCTACTCCCTCTTCTCTTAGACATTTTTAACAGTCATTGTCCTTCATTTTTGAGGGATCTCACCATATTTATACGATCTAGTAAATAGCAGATGTAATGATACTGTAAGTGTATTCTGAAGTGTTTTCAGGTCATTATTACTATTTCCATCTCCTCCCTGTGCTTTGTTTGGATCCAGTTTGCGTAGTTCTTTTTTAATATAATTTAATTTGATTTCAGTATTTGAATATCACTAAGACAATTTATCACTCTCTTTATTTGAAACCAGATTGCTTTGCATAAGAATTTATAAATATATCTATAATCTGTTGTGTGAGAATAAATTTTAGAATCCACACAGTTCATCAGTTTGTTTGTCTTTACTCCTACCACAGCTTACTTTCTTTAAAATGGGTTCTTGTTTTGCTCAATATCTTTATTATGGTTGCCACCACTCCATTTTTTTCCAGACTATCTGCAAATCAAACTGTTTTTCCAGTAGTCCGGAAAACACTGTACAAACTCCGGTATTCTGTTTCAGAAAAGGAAACAGACTATCGGAGTTTGTAAATCGGCTGATTTACTATGCTTTTTTACAGAAAAGCATAGTAAATCGGCCAAAAACAGGCAGTAGGAATGGAAAAAGAGGGCGTTCCCTGCCACAGGATGTCATCATGATGTCACAAATGGGGGAATATGGGCAGGAGTGGGGGTGAGCAGGCAGGAGTGGGGGTGGGCGGGGTTACTGGTGATGTGAGAGGTGTGGCTTTACTCCGGTTTTAGCCACAATGAAAGGTAGTAACCCTAATCGTTATATTTATTTTATTCAAATTTTTCTTTGTTGTCTCACCCTTTGTTTAATGTCTACCCATCTTGTTTTTCACTTTTTAAAGCTATAGTTGATTTATTTTCCATTTTTTATATTTTGTCTCTCACCTTAATCAAGTATCATGTTTTTATTAAAATATATTCTCTTGTTAAAGTTATGTGCCTAGATGTTGATGTTAAAATTTTTTTTGCATTCAAACAACTGCTGCCTCAAAACTTTCTACATTCCTTCTGCAGTTTTTACCACTGAATGCGCGACTCCAGTTAGTGACTGTTTTGCTTCCATATAATCTGTTAACCTTCTGTGCATTGGTTTAGATTTCATTTTGGAAGAGTGATCTAGCAACAGGTTATTCTTTATATCCCCAGGATCACTGCACATCAGTTGTGGGTAAAACTTGACATGAAGTAACAGTCTATGTTAAGTTGTCCTATCTCGCCTTCGTTCTTGCTGTTTGGGTTTGGAGCCGATCCTCTGCTCCGACTCAGTCTACTTCTATACGTAATAGCGGACAGGCTTAGCAGGGCTATCATCGTGCCTCACGAGTGGTCTCTGAATCAGGAAGTTGTGGACTTCATCTTCCGCAAATGGGGCCAGCCTTGCTGCGATCTATTTGCCACCCCCCCCCCTCAACAACAAATGCAGCAGCTACTTCTCCCTGCTTCCTCCTCCAGGTCAAACTCCCAGGGACTCTATAGTCCTCGATTGGCCTCAGGGACTCCTTTATGCATTTCCCCCTTTTCCCCTAATTCCAAGACTCATACAGAAAGCAAAATCATTGGGTTGCAAAATGGTCCTCATTGCCCCCTATTGGCCTTGACAGATACGGATGTTCTTCGTCTCACATTGCTGCAGTCATAACCTGTGGGTAGTCCGCTGTCCTCGGTCGGCCCGAATACCAAAGAGTTAGGCTGGCGTCGGTCATTGGGCGCCCGGAGCTGACGTCAGTACGTAGTGGTAAGCGCATGACCGACGCCATATCCTCAGTCTTTCTTGCCGCGTGGTCCGAAGCAGAAGCAGCATTTGCAAGTGCCGTTCGGCGTTCTGAAATTTTCAATTTTCGAGCTTCAGACCGAAGACCAAGTTGGGCTAAGTACCCCGTTGGGGAAAATTTTTGTCTTTTCTTGCCTCAGTTAATCCGGATGTCAGAAAAAGTTAATAATTGTATTTCTTGTGGGAAACAGATACCTCATAGGGACTGCCATTCTCTCTGTATTCCTTGCTTGGGGCCTGAGCACGACGTAGTCGGGTGTCGCTTTTGCGCTAGATTTAATAAGCGCACCATTAAACGCAGATTAGACTGTGCTAGGTTGGTTTTCGGTAAGCGGTGTAACTACAACATGCCGTCGGATCCTCCGACGCCCGCTACCGCAAAAAAGCAAAAAGATAAATCTTTAAGGTCAAAACCGGATGAGTCCGTTGTGGATGCCGGTTCTATGGAATCTACGGTTGAATCTGTGGATCCAGCCAAGGTCTCGGCTGAATCCCAGGGGGAACCTTTACTGTTACAGGAGTTGGCCTCTCAGGAGTTGGGCCAGGCCGAGGGTGCTTCTCAAGTTTCTGTGGTTCCATCCTTACAAAAGGTTATTAGGCCTTCTACTTCAGTCTCTAAAGGCCCTGCTAAGGCTAGACCTGGTCTTTCTGGTACGGGCCATAGCCCTAGTTCTTCGGGCTCTGTTCCTAAAAAACATATGTTGAAAATGGCAGAGGATTTGATTACTTTGATCAGGGGTTCTATGCCCCCTCCAGAGAAGAGGCCTAGGGTGGAGACAGATTTAGAGGGTATGGAGCATTCCTCTGATTACTCTGAGTCCTCAGCTGAGGATATTCAGGATTTTCCTCCCTATTCAGATTCGGATGCAGAGGATTCCTGTCCTTCTGCTTCTCCTCCAGAGGATTTTTCCTTTTCTGAAACCTTGCATTCCATGAGGGAGCATTTCAAGTGGGAAGGTCAGGATTTTTCGGTTTCTCGTAAGAGGCTTAGGGAATTTTTGTTTTTGCCACAACATAGACCTTTGGCTATTCCCCCTGTTTTAGATGTGGTTCGGGATGTTTTTTCTGAAGTTCCCTTAATCCTGATTCTTTACCCCCTGCCCCTGTCAAGCCAGACAGGTATTACAGAGTTCCAGAGGCACATAAATGTTTGTATAAGAGTCCTAGAGCTGACCCAGAAACTATTATTCAAGGGCCTAAAGGTGTCAGGGCTTCTGTGG
Source organism: Protopterus annectens (assembly GCF_019279795.1). Lineage (NCBI taxonomy): Eukaryota > Metazoa > Chordata > Ceratodontiformes > Protopteridae > Protopterus > Protopterus annectens. The sequence continues at coordinate 754,355,429 of NC_056747.1, forward strand.
TTAAGAATCCAGTTCCTTTGGATAAAGATTCTAGAGCGTTGGATAGGTGGGGTAAAAAAGTGTACACCTCTTCTACGTTAGCTATGAGGGCTTTAAATTACCAATTTCATATGCTGAAGTATCAGAACTTTCTGTTAGGTCAGTTAAAATCTAAGGTAGATGCTCTGAGGGTATAGAGTGTAAGGAATTGCAGGACTTGGTTCATGCTTCTGACCAAGTTGGTAAACATTCCTAGCAGTGTGGCTTTGATGCCCTTCAGGCTTCTTCCAGGGTGGCTGCTACTGGTTCAATTATTCGTAGACATGCCTGGCTTCAGGATCAAAATTTGTCAGAGCATGTTAAAGCTCGGATTTTGGATGCTCCTCTTCAATCTGAAGTTCTTTTTGGTTCCCCTGTGGAGTCAGTTTTGAAAAAGATGGAAGACAAAGCTAAGTCTATGCAGACGGTTAAGGAATTTTGCAAGTGCAGCCCCTAAGTTTAGCAGGAATTGGCCTGCAAGAGGATGGTCTTACCCTTCGTATTTTCAGTCTAAGGGCAGGTCTAGACGTGGTAAGGGCAGGGCTCACGCTCAGGGTTCTTTCAGACCTAGGACTTGGAGTTCTCCTGCACAATCTTCTGGTGAGGGCAGGGGTCAGCCTTTTCGTGAAACAGACCCAATGACCTGTATCTTCAGCTGCCAGATCCTTCTTTTCTGGCAGCTCCTCTAGGAGGAAAGTTGGCACTTTTCAGACAAAATTGGCATTTGGTCACCCAGGACAAATGGGTGTTGGACATAATAAATCAAGTCTACAAGTTTTATTTTCACACTTTTCCTCCTTTCAAAGGCATGCCAGATGTACCTCCTCAGCAAAGGCTGGAGGCTCAAGAACAAATTTCTTTGCTTTTACAGATGGGGGCAATCCAGGTGGTACCTCCGTCAGAAGAAGGCCTAGGGTTTTATTCTCGTCTATTCCTAGTGCCAAAGAAAGGAAACACTTGGAGGCCAATTCTGGATTTGTCCATTCTCAATACATACCTAGACATTCCAAAGTTCAAGATGTTATTAACATTACAGCAACTTCTGCCTCTGCTAGGCAAAAATCACTGAATGGTAACTCTGGATCTCAGAGGCCTATCTTCACATTCCTATCAGGCCCAGCTGCAGGAGATTCCTGCGTTTTCGGTCTGGTACTTCTCGTTATCAGTTCTCTGCATTGCCCTTTGGTTTATCTACTGCGCCCAGGGTGTTCACAAAGGTTCTGGCTCCTGTAATAGCTTTCTTAAGACTGAGGGGAATACAAATTTATCCTTATCTGGACGATTGCCTGATTCTTGCTCAAGACAAAGACAAGTTACTTCAACATCTACAGTATGTAATGGCAGTTTTAAGGTGCCTAGGGTATTCTGTGAACGAAACAATGTCCAGTCTAGTACCCTCTCAGGACATGTGCTTTCTGGGTGTGAGACTGAATACAGCCTCTCAGATGGCTTTTCTGACCCCGAACAAACAAAGAACTCTTCATCTATACTTCCAGCAATTATCAGTACTGTCCAGGCTGACTGCAAGGACAGTCCTTCAAGCCTTGGGGTTCATGGCATCTTGCATTCTGGTACTTCCCAATGCCAAACTGCATATGAGGAAGCTACAATGGTATCTCAAAAGTGTATGGACTCAACACTGCCACGATTTTGGACACTGTCATTCAGATAATACCTTGCATCCAAAAGGAATTCTTGTGGTGGGCACAGGAATGTCACCTAAACAAGGGACTCTCTGTGACCCGACCAGAGGCGAGTCAGATCATAATGACGGATGCCTCAGACCTGGCTTGGGGAGCACACTTCAATGGGAAATGGATTCAAGACACGTGGCCTCCCAGACTACAGCATTTGCATATCATCATGAAGGAGATGTTAGCAGTCCAGTTTGCCCTGATGGCTTTCAAGGGCCTACTTCAACCAGGACAGGTGTTGATACGAACAGACAACACTACACTCATGTGGTACATCAACAAGCAGGGGGGAACCCATTCTTACCCTCTTTGCAGACAAGCTATGATATTGTGGGAGACTGCTCTGAGTTTGCACATCACTCTTCAAGCTCGGTTTCTGCCAGGGGCACAGAACTCCTAGCAGATGTATTGAGCAGACAAATTGTGGATCCCCACGAGTGGAAATTGGATCCTCTAGTATTCAAACAGTTGACAGTGGCTTGGGGAACTCCAGACATAGATCTGTTCGCTTCCCCTCTAAATTTTCAACTACCAAAATTTTGCACAAAGATGTTTCACCCAAAAGCTTGGAAAGTGGATGCTCTATCTTTCAGTTGGAACAACCTTCACATCTATGCTTTTCCTCCTCTGCCTCTCCTTACCAAGGTACTCTTGTAAGTCAGGCGGGACAAGCCTTGCATGATTTTAATAGCACCAGATTGGCCACGACAGCACTGGTATCCTCTGCTGAGGAGTTTAATTCAGGAGCCTCCTTTGCCTTTGCCACAGCTTCCTCACTTGTTGTCCCAGTCAAGCAGTCATTTGCTCAATGTCAGGGTGCAGTCCCTGCATCTAACAGCCTCGCGAATTCTGTTTTAGACCCTGTGGGTTCTCACCTCCCTCAACGGGTTTTGGTTGTCTTTTTGGACCCCAGGCGCCCAGCACTAGAAAGGTTTATGCTGATAAATGGAGGAGATTTTTTCTTTGGAGCACAACAAAGGACTTTGATGTCTCGGTACCTAATTTGAGTTTTACAGTGCAGTACCTTACTGAATTACTAGACAAGGGTTTGTCATTTTCCTCTGTGAAGGTTCATGCTGCAGCCATTTCTGCTCACTATGATTGTGACCCTCCTTTATTTTCTCACCCTTTGTTTAAGCAATTTCTTAGAGGGGCAAAAATATAAGACCCCACGAGCTCCTACTCCTTCCTGGGATCTCAATTTTGTGTTGGAGAAGCTTACTTTGCCTCCTTTTGAACCTGCAGCTACGTCGGAATTGAAGTTTTTGTCTTGGAAGACTGCCTTTTTGTTCGCCATTACTTCTGCTAGAAGGGTATCTGAATTGCAGGCTCTCATGGCAGTTGAACCATTTCTAATATTCCATAAGGATAGAGTTTCCTTATGTACTAACCCTACTTTTATGCCAAAAGTTATTTCTAATGTGGCCTTGAACCAATCTATCCATTTGCCTACCTTTTATGCTGATCCCCAAAATAAGGGGGAAAAATCTTGCATTCTTTGGATATACACAGGCAGTTACGTTACTATTTGAGCAGAACTAGGGAGTTCAGACACTCAACAGTTATTTGTTTCTTTTGCTTTGAGTTCACAAGGGAAAGCTGTTTCTAAGCAGACTATTTCAAAGTGGATTGCTAATTGTATTCCCTTTTGTTATTCTCATCATGGGAAGAATGTTCCTGCTGGGATTAGACCTCATTCCACTAGGGCTACTGCCACATCTACTGCTTTTTTGAGGGGTGTAGCTACTAAGGATATTTTGGAAGCAGCTACTTGGAGTTCAGTTCACACTTTTACTAAGCATTACCATCTCCCTCTTTACTCCAAGTCCAGGGCTGGGTTTGCCACTGCAGTCTTACAGGGCATGTTAGCAGCCCCTAATGCTTTTTAGTTTGCCAGCCTCCCTTTTCCTTTGCTTTGGGATTCTACCCACAGGTTATGACTGCAGCAATGTGAGACGAAGAACATAGTACAGTTTTGTACCTACCATAAATGTAGATGTTCGAGGATCCACATTGCTGCAGTCCTATTTTCCCTCCCTCCTTCCCCTCTATGGTTTGGGGTTGTTGTTGTTGTTATTGTTCCTTGGGGATTATTGTTATTTTCTCCTTTGTGGCTCTGGCCTTTCCTTTTTTAAGGCCTTCTGACATCTGGGGCAAGAAAGACTGAGGATATGGCGTCGGTCATGCGCGTAAGTACCACTACGTACCGACGTCTTCTCCGGGCGCCCATGACCGACGCCAGCCTAACTCTTTGGTATTCGGGCCGACCGAGGACAGCGGACTAGCCACAGGTTATGACTGCAGCAATGTGGATCCTCGAACATCTACATTTATGGTAGGTACAAAACTGTACTTTTCCGTTCCTGCATCTTCACTTCCTAGACCAGCCTTGGGTTCTGGACCCAGTGCCAGATCTGTTGATTCATCAGTCAGGCGGATTACACCAGTCTCTTCAAACTCTCAAGCTCACAGCTTGGTTTCTCCACTTCCTACCTTAGCCAGGCTTCCAAGTATCTCCCCAGCAGTTCACGATATTATTGTTTCCTCCCATAAGTTAACTACGAGAAAGACTTATGCTAGCAAATGGAAAAGATTTTCTTACTGGGCAGAATCTGGAAACTTAGACCCCTTTTCAGCCCCAGTCCATCAAATTCTAGAATTTCTAGAGAGCTTTTTGAGTCTGGTGCGGCTACTATCAGGGTACAACTGGCCACCATATCTAATTTTCATATTGGAATTCTTAATTTTGGCATAATGTCTCATAAGCTCTGCAAAGCCTTCATGAGAGGAACATCTCTTCTTAGTCCCCCAGTGAGGGATCCACCTCCTCCTTGGGATCTCAGTTGAGTTTTTACTTCTTTGATTCTGCCTCCCTTGGAACCAGCAGCTTCATGTCCCTTAAAATTTCTTTCTTGGAAAACACTTTTTCTGGTTGCTATTACCTCAGCTAGACGTGTTTCAGAACTCCAAGCACTCTGTGTTCGTCCTCCATATATGGTGTTTCACAAAGATAGTTTCTCTGAGAACCAACCCATCCTTCATACCAAAAGTCTGTTCAGAAAACAATTTAAATCAATCCATTGATCTCCCTGTCTTCTTACCCAGTTATAGCAACAAGGCAGAATACAGGACCAAATAGCTAAAAGTCAGACCAATTTTTTCTCTCGTATGCTCACAATAAGCAAGGCCTTCCAGTTTCTAAGGTGACCTTATCCAAATGGTTAGCTGACACCATTGCCTTTATCAGTTAAGACATGAACATCTACCAGCAAAACCGAAAGGTCATTCTACTAGAGCATTAGCCACTTCTGTAGTCTTTCAGTCTAAATTGCCCATAGATTCAATTTGTGCAGCTGCCACTTGGGCAAACCCTCATACCTTTATCTTTCATTACAAAGTGGATGTGGTCTCCCGGAGCAGGGCTTCCTTTGGTTCCACTGTTCTGTAGTGTCTGTTCCAATGAGCCACCCGGGGTCTTTAGGTGCTAGGGACGCTGTCCCAAACAGCAAGAACGAAGGCGAGATGGGACAACTTAACATAAAGAAGTTATGTACCTACATTAACGTTCCATGTTAGTTGTCCTTCATCTCTCCTTCCTTCCTTGCATCCCCCCTCCTTCCCCCCTTCCTGGAGGAATGAGAGGAGTTCGCTATGGTTTCACTGGCTGATTTTCTTTTTCTTGGTTCACATGCCAGGTAATTTTATGACAGTTAACTCTAATCTGTTATTTTGGTAAATCAGTTTTAGGTTACTTTATATGTCTAGGACGCTATCACAAACGAGATCTGGGTAGCTGACGCTGGGCATTCTGGGATAAGGGTTGGCCTTAAGCCAGTAAATAGCTCTCAAGCTGTAGAAGTAGGCCGAGTCGGAGCCGAGGATCGGCTCCAAACCCAAACAGCAAGAAGGAAGACAAGATGAAGGACAACTAACATGGAACATTATGGTTGGTACATAACTTATTTTTTCTTTAGGAACACAAACTATGTCTAGTACAGTGATGGCGAATGTAAGACAAGTGTGTCCAAGGTGACACACTACATTTTGGGTGACACACCAGCGTTCACCAACGCAAGTTACCAAAGAAACCGAATGAACAAAAATACAATAAATATGTGACCCTTCACTTATTAAAACTCTGCAACACAAAAGTCATTAATTGATGTTAATCACATTAAATGCAGTGTGTTCCCTATTTTTTCAGTTGAAAATTACTATTACTATTAAAACTGGGGTAATTTTTTGTGCACTGTTGTAAGTCCAATTATCAGTGCACATATTGTTTTCTCTATTGTAAGTCACTGATTTCTCTTTTACTTTTAGAATACATAGCAGCACATGATTGGTCTGTATTTTCTTAAATAAATGAATATGTAAAGAATTCTTTCTCTTTTGTTCGGGGGGGGGGGGGTAACATACCATTAGAGTCAAGATAGGCATTTTCTGAATTTGACATGCCGAGCCCCAAAGGTTCGCCGTCTGTTGTCTAGTAGGTTTTCTTCCATTATTGGCTTTTTTACAATATGAAGCAATTGCTCCTGTTGTAAATAACTTTGTTACTAATGTTGAATCAGTATATTCCAGGCTGTTTCTGGTAATTTAAGTCACCAGCTACTGTTTTTCTTCTCTCTTGTGTTTCATGCAAGAAATGTATGAATTCCTCTGACATCACTTGACTTTGGTGGTTTGTATATTCCAGCAATTGTTACATGTTCCAGGGTCTTGTCTGTTGTCACAGTTACACAATGTTCATCGTGCATACAGCTGCAGTAATCACATATGGGTTCTCTGCCGTCAGGCGGTCCCTCGGTCGGCCGAATTCCAAAGTCTAGGTCCGGCGTCGCTTTCTTTCCTGGCGTCAGTGCGACAGGGGTATATAAGACACAGCTGACGCCATATTCTTCAGTCTTTTTTGCTGCGCGGTGCCCGAAACAGAAGCAGTTCGCAAGTGCCGGTCGGTCAGCTCCTGAATTTACGAAAAAATTGGAAACCAAAGTCTTCTTTAAAGCTAAGTACCCCGTTGGGGAAACTTTTCTTGCCTCAGACCGATGTCAGACAAAATTAACAATTGTATTTCTTGTGGGAAGCAAATACCGCATAAGGATTTCCATTCCCTCTGCATACCTTGTTTAGGCCCAGACCACGACGTCTTGGGCTGTCGCTTTTGCGCGACTTTCAATAAACGCACTATTAAGCGTCGGGCGGAGTTCGCCCAACATTATTTTGGTAAAGCCTTTGATTATAAAATGACTACCGTTTTGTCCAAAAAAACGCAAGGACCAACACGCGAGGCCCACGGTCTCCACTGACACCACGCCAAAACCGGCTGCACGTGGTCCGGTTCTCAGTGAGATGCCTATGCAGTCCCTGACTACCGACGACACTTCCTTGGCGGTGTCTTCTGTACCCGAGACCGCAGGTACCTCGGCCCTTACTCAGACTATAAACACCGAAGCCACTGTGAGTGCTGAGCCTCCTAATGTGGACAGGTCAACTTCCACCCAGGGTGTCTTTAGGCCCTCATCTTCCTTTTCCATTAAGGCCTTTACTAAGTCCAAATCAGCCATGCATCCCAAGAGGTTTGTTGCTCAGGGCCCATCCCCAGGCCCCATGCCTAAAAAGCAGATGCTTAAAATGGCTGAGGATTTAATTACTCTTATCAGGGGTTCCCAACCCCCTCCAGACAAGAGACCCAGAGTGGAGGAAGATTCTCCCTCTTCTGAACAGGGCTCCATTTTCTCAGAACATTCTGATGTAGAGGAACACTCGTACTTTCCTTATGAAAATTCCGATGCAGAACAGTCCATTCCTTCTGTATCCCCCCCCAGAGGATTTTTCTTTTGGGGAAACCTTGCACACCTTGAGGGAACACTTCCATTGGGAAGGCCAAGACTTTTCTGATTCCAAGAAAAGGCTTAGGGAATTTCTTTTGTTACCTCAACACAGACCTCTGGCTATACCTCCTGTCTTGGACATACTTGATGATGTTTACTCGGAGGCTTGTCTTAATCCGGATTCCCTGCCTCCTGCCCCAGTCAAACCTGATAGGTACTACAGAGTTCCCAACTCTCACCAATTTCTTTTCAAAAGCCATAATGCTGACCCTGAAACCATTTCTCAAGGCCCCAAGGTAATGAAGGCCTCTACAGCCAAGAATCCACTACCTTCCGAAAGAGAATCTAGATCCTTAGAAAGGTGGGGAAAAAAGATATATACCTCGGCCACCCTAGCCATGAGGGCCTTAAATTGTCAATTCCATATGCTTAAATATCAGCAGTATCTGTTATCACAATTAAGAAATAAAATGTCTCAACCTGAACAACCAGACTTGAAGGAATTGCAGGATATGATGCATAGTGCAGAACAAGTGGGTAAACACACCTTACAATGTGGCTATGATGCCTTAGAGGCCTCAAGTAGAGCTGCTGTTACAGGATCAGTCATTCGTAGGCATGCCTGGCTTAGGGAACAAAGCTTGCCTGATCATGTTAAAGCTAAACTATTAGATGCTCCTTTACAAAAGGATGTACTATTTGGTACTAGTGCTGAAGGAGATACTACGGAAAATGCAAGAAAAAGCTAAATCTATGCAAACTGTCAAGGCTTTTCTACAGGTACAACCACCTCGTTTTAGCAGAAATTGGCCTTCTAAAAACTGGTCCTTTCCAGCCACGGACAAGCCCCAAAGAGGTAGATACAGGCGCTCAAGGGGCAGAGGACAATCTCAAGGATCATGTAGAGGCAGACAATGGCAAACTCCAGCACCAAGAGGTGGCAAAGACAGTACACAATAATACAGAAAACAAACCCAATGACTTCCTCCTTTTCATGCCAAGCAAGTCTCAGCTGGCAGCTCCCTTGGGAGGAAAGCTGGCATTATTTACAAGAAATTGGCATATCATCACAACAGACAAATGGATCCTGGACATTATAAACAGAGGCTACAGATTTCATTTTCACACTCTTCCAAAAATGAGAGGCATGCCAAACCTGCCACACAATCAAAGGGCAGAGGCACAAATACAAATTTCAAAACTCATGGACATGAAAGCTATTCAAGAGGTGCCTACTCATGAACAAGGTCAAGGTTTTTATTCCAGACTATTTCTGGTACCAAGGAAAGGAACCGACTGGAGACCCATTTTGGACTTATCCATCCTAAATACATTTCTACTGCACAAAGTTCAAGATGCTCACATTACAGCAGCTTCTTCCCATGCTGGGCAAGGAGTTTTGGCTGGTAACATTGGACCTCAAGGAGGCATACCTGCATGTCCCAATCAGACAAAGCTGCAGAAGATACCTCAGATTTCTTGCAGGTTCAATCCACTATCAATTCTCTGCATTGCCCTTTGGTTTATCTACTGCGCCCAGAGTATTCACGAAATGCCTGTTATCAGTAATTGCCTACTGCAGACTTCAAGGGATACAAATATACCCTTATTTGGACGACTGCCTGATCCAAGCGGACAGCAAGCACATATGTCTGGAACATCTGGCTTATGCAACACGGTTACTGAATTCTCTGTGATACACAATCAACAAAGAGAAATCCAGGCTAACACCATCTCAGAAAATAACTTTCCTGGGTGCCAACTTGGACACAAACACCCAGATGGCCTACCTTATGCCAGAAAAACAAGGGCAACTCACTCATTACTTCAAAACACTAGCAAATTGTACCAGGCTTACTGCAAGGAAAATCCTGCAGGCTCTGGGCTTCATGGCATCTTGCATTCTTTTAATCCCATGTGCAAAGTTGCATATGAGAAAACTTCAATGGTACCTAAAAAACCTATGGTCTCAACACAGCCACAATTTGGAAACAATAATACCAATAATTCCATGTTTGCAAAAAGGATTTCTATGGTGGGCCCAAGCATGTCAAGCAAACACAGGTCTCCCATTCTGCAAGCCTCAAGCAAATCAAGTCATCACAACAGACGCCTCAGATTATGCCTGGGGGGCGCACATGACAGGCAAGTGCATTCAGGGCAAATGGTCCCAAAAGGAAAAGCACCTTCACATCAATCAAAAAGAAATGCTAGCAGTGATAAATGCAATTACAGCATTCAAGGACCTCCTGCATCCAGGACAATTATTGATAAGGACAGGCAACACCACAGTAATGTGGTACATAAACAAACAAGGAGGAACACATTTATACCCCCTGTGCAGACTAGCCATGACACTTTGGAACTTGGCTCTGGAATGGCAAATCGAACTTCAAAGCACAGTACTTGCCAGGTTTGGAAAACACACTGGCAGACAATCTAAGCAGAAATATGACAGATCCGCACGAATGGAAGTTGCATCCTCAGGTGTTTACCAAGATAATCCAAGCGTGGGGGATGCCAGACATAGATCTCTTCGCCTCCCACAGGAATCACCAATTGGAAAAGTTTTGTTGAAGGACCTTTCACCCAAAGGCCTGGAGAGTGGACGCCCTTTCATTCAGTTGGACAGCATGGACAGTGTACGCTTTCCTACCTCTGCCTCTTTTGCCCAAGGTGCTCTTGAAAGCAAGAGCAGACAGACCGAAGATGATACTGATTGCTCCAGACTGGCCAAGACAGCACTGGTACCCACTCCTGAGGAGCCTAACACATATTCCTCCCTGGCCTCTACCCCCTAATGCCTCTTCTGCTCACTCAGCACAGCTACAAAACTTTTCACAGTCAGCTGAAAACACTCAATCTCGCTGCATGGAAAATTCCTTAACACCACAACAGACTCTACTCCCCAAAGAGGTGCAGGACGTCATTCTGGAGGCCAGAAGGCCATCTACTAGAAAGGCTTACTCCGCAAAATGGAAACGATTTTGCTCTTGGAATGAGAAAAAAGGCCAGGACCCTAGAAAACTGAATTTGCCTCTGGTATTACAGTATCTAGCTGAGCTGCTGAACAGTGGACTTTCTTTTTCCTCCATAAAAATCCATGCCTCAGCCATTTCTGCAGAATTCAACACGGATCCACCGTTATTCTCTCACCCACTTGTAAGACAGTTCCTCAGAGGGGCTAAGAATATAAGACCACCAAGGAAACAACCAGTGCCAGCCTGGGATCTTTATTACATTCTGGAAAAATTAACATTGCCTCCCTTTGAACCAGCTGCCTCAACAGATTTGCAATATTTGTCCTGGAAAACAGCTTTCCTTCTGGCCATTACCTCAGCTTGTAGGCTTTCGGAACTACAAGCCCTCATGGCTGTGCAGCCCTTTCTCATCTTCCATCAGGACAGGGTTTCCCTTCGAACCAGCCTGTCATTTATGCCTAAAGTGGTATCCAGAGTAGCTTTAAATCAAGCCATTCACTTACCTACCTTTTACCCCAATCCTCAAAACAAAGGGGAAAGGCTGCTACATTCCTTAGACATCCATAGACAGCTATGTTACTATTTGGACAGAACAAACCCTTTCAGGAAATCAGAACAACTTTTTGTGTCCTATGCTATAGGAGCTCAAGGGAAGCCTGTTACCAAACAGACAATTTCAAAATGGATAGGCCACTGCATACGATTTTGTTACTCCTATCATGGGAAATCTATCCCTACAGGCATCAGATCCCACTCCACCAGGGCCACAGCTACCTCTACAGCCTTCCTCAGAGGAGTTTCTACCAAAGATATTTTGGAGGCAGCCACTTGGAGTTCTGTGCATACCTTCACAAAACACTACCACCTGCCTTTGTATTCCAAAACTAGAGCAGGCTTTGCCACTGCTGTGTTGCAGGGCATTCTGGCTCATCATAGTTCCACCTAGTGCCTACCACCCTGTGCGTAGCTTTGGGATTCTACCCATATGTGATTACTGCAGCTGTATGCACGATGAACATAGTACAGTTTTGTACCTACCATAAATGTAGATGTTCGAGTGCTAATACAGCTGCAGTACAGGTTTCCCTCCCTCCTTCCCCTCTTGGTCAAGGACTAGGGGCTAACCTCCTCATACAACCTAATTTGGGTTATCCTCCTATGGTGTATTTGCTTGCAACTACTGTTTTTTGATTACATTGCATTGCTTGAATATATTTATATATATAATTTATGTATTGCCTTCCTTCTGGGGGCACCTGACATCTGGGGCAAGAAAGACTGAAGAATATGGCGTCGGCTGTGTCTTATATACTCCTGTCGCACTGACGTCAGGAAAGAAAGCAACGACAACTGACGCCGGACCTAGACTTTGGAATTCGGCCGATCGAGGGACCGCCTGACGGCAGAGAACCCATATGTGATTACTGCAGCTGTATTAGCACTCGAACATCTACATTTATGGTAGGTACAAAACTGTACTTTCTAGAGTATTGGTATTATTGGACATGTAATAATCACAGGGCTTACAACAGTCTTTAATCCGTATCATAGCACCTTCACCAGATTTGTTTGTGTCTGTTACAGTAAAAACATTTATACCCTGACAGAACTAGTTTACAACCATTGTTCTTTAACCATATTTCACAGACAACAAACGTGTGGGAACATAGCAAATTTTCCAGTAAGAAAACTTTTTTAGTGTTATTAGCATGAACAACCATCAGAGATGCATTAAATATTGCTGTTTGTGCAACTGTTAAATTTTCAACCTGGAAAAAAGCTTTTTTTGTGTTTGTCATGTACTGCCAGGTAGATCGTAATCTCTCTTGACAATCATATTGCCAAAGTAGTTAGGAAATCCTTCTATGTAGCCCATCTAATTACTAAAGGGTTCACATCTAGAAATAGAGGTTATAGTGCCCTTCTATTAGTCACTCATTAGACCTGTCATAGAGTACAATGCCCCATTTAGGATGTACCTCACAAGACACTTCCAACAGCTGGAAAGACCACAAAAGTACCTCACCAAGAGGATTACTGGCCTCAAACATATGTCCTATGCAGCCCGACTGAAAAAACTCCGGCTATACTCAGTGGCATATCGCTTACTCAGAGGTGATCTCTGCCTGACTTACAAAGCCATGTCCAACTCAGAATTGATGGACATGTTCCACCTAAAGAAATCCAAGTCACTGCGAGCCACGTGCTCTAGTGAGCTAAACCTCGCTACAACAATAAGTAGAACATGCTGGAGGGATAGATTCCTGCCACAGAGACTCCCCATGCTTAAGAATAAAATTCCAAACTACATTTGGCAGAGCCCCTCACTGACGCTCTTCAAGAGAAACCTTGATGAGTTGATGGGTAACTGAAAGTACACCCTTGGGATCACTTCATTGGCTCTGCATGACAGAGGATCATTTAATTAATCAATGGGGCAGTGAAAGCCGACACACACTGACTAGGCTTATAAATGCCCTTGGGCAGATTGCCTAGTTTACCTACCTGTGAACTTATGGTGTTTCCTTAACTAGACAACTGTTTCATCAATGCTCCCACCAGGCATCTACTGCTATAAGAAATGGACTTCATTCTGCACCTGTTCACTCATCTGGACATCACTGTCAATCCGTCAAAACCTCAGCGAAGTCCCACTTAGGATCTAGAATTCGGAGGAGCTTGTCTGAATACCATTTCTTGTGTAGCTTCCCTTCCTCTTCACAGGCTATAGAAGGTAAAATCCCAAGTACAAGACATTCTCTCCAAAGACAAAGCCCCTGCCCTTCTAGTCATCTAAGCTTTACGGACCACAGTGACGACTGTTACCTTGTTTCCTCTGTAGAGATTCCACATGCGGCTGCTACAATTACTTCTAGTATCCCAGTGGTCCATTCTAACCTGTCCAGTGATGAACCCAGTTCTTATCACCAGTCATTGCAAGAAGGACTTGTCCTGGTGGATAGAATCCGAGGAAAATTCTTTTGGGCCATTCCTTCGTTCCCCCCTCAACGCAAGGCCATAGTGACCACAGATGCCTCCCAAAAAGGGGGGGGCATTATGTGGGAAGAACAGTCCAAGGCACTTGTCCCAATTAGAGGCCAACCTGCATATGTGCACTGCAGGCCTTTCAATGTGCCCTCCCTCTAGGAACATTTGCAGTTCAGTCAGACAACATGTTGGTGGTCTGGTAGATCAACAAGCAGGGTGGAACACCAAGTCTTATCCCCTGTGTTGAGAAGCACTTAGAGTGTAGCAATGGGCGATATCCTGTAACCGCTTCATAATAGCAGTGCACATCCCGAGGAGCTCAAATGTGTAGCGGACAAACTGAGTAGATGCATTCTCCTGCCTCACAAGTGATCTCTCAATGCTAGAGTGACAAAATAATTTTTTTGTCGCTGGGGCCAGCCTTGGTGCGACCTCTTTGGATCACCCATGAACAATAAATGCAGCAGCTACTTTGCCCTAATCCCCCCTCAGGGGGAGTCCCCAAGAGATTCTGGATTGGCCCTCTGGTCTACTTTGTGCCTTTTCCCCTCTTCCTTCTCATTCCCCTATTTTTGAAGAAAGCAAGCAGGTTGAGAGGCAAAGTGATCTACATTGCACCCTTCTGGCCTTGACAAGCTTGGTTCCCCTTCCTGTGGTCTCATCTTATTCACCGTCCATGGATTCTGGACCCAGTTCCAGACCTGTTGTCTCTTCTGCAGGGACTGTTGCACCCCAACTTTCAAAACCTCAAGCTTACAGCTTGGTTCCTCAATTTCTGCTTGTCACCAGGCAGAATTATTTACCTTCCCCAGTTCAAAATATTCTATTGGCTTCCCATAGACCATCCACCAGGAAACTCTGCCTTAGCAATTGGAAGAGATTTTTGATTTCGGCATGCAATAATGATCTTAACCCCTTCTGTGCACCAGTGGAGAAGGTTTTGAAATTTTTAGCCATACTATTTGATCAAGGAGCTTGTGTCTCTACAATTTAAGGTCCATTTAGCTGCCATTTCTGATTTCCATAATGGCTTCAAAGACCGTTCATTAATTTCCCATAGATGTAAAGTGTTCCTAAAAGGAGTTTTGTAATTAAAGCCTCTGCTTAAAGACTCTCTAGTCTCTTGGGATCTGATCTTTGTTTTGCAGTCATTGGTGCTTCCCCCCCTTTGAACCAGCAGTGACATGTCACTTAAAATTTCTCTCACGCAAAACTGTTTTTCTGATGGCCATTGCCTTTGGCAGACAAACTTCTGAGATTCAAGCCTTATGCACCAACCCCCCATATTTGGCTTTTCATAAGGATAGAGTTTCACTCAGAACCAACCCATCTTTTCTTCCTAAGGTGGTCTCAGAATCCAGTATTAAACTATTGACTTGCTTGTTTTCTTTCCCAATTTTTCCAACCAAGGTGAATATTGCTTACACTTGGTTGATCACAGACAATTACGTTTCTACCTCAGCGGAACTAGAGAATCTAGAAAATCAGAACAGTTTGTATCTTTTTCCAGTCCAACTCTAGGAAAATTTGTTTCAAAAGTTACCTTGTCAAAGTGGCTAAGAGACTGTATTACTTAAATTTATAACAACATGAAAATAAAGTTACCTGCACCTGTGCGAGCGCATTCCACCAGATCAATAGCCATGTCGGCTGTTTTCCATTGCAAGGCTTCCATGGGTGAGATATGTACAGCAGCAACATGGGTGACTCCACATACCTTTATTATTCATTACAAATTGGATCTGATCTCCAGGGGAAGAGCTTCCTTTGGTTCTGTGGTTCTCAAGCATATCCTTCCATAAGGCCACCGAGGACCTAACTTAGCTGGGGAGTCAGTCACAAAGGCAGGAATATGTGAAGATTGACATCATATAAATAAGTTATGCATTTACCATAACATTCCATCTATGTTGTCTATCTTCATCTATCCTTGACACTCCACTCCTTGACACTCCACTCTCCTTCCACTCCTGTTGACTTCCTGGAGGATCGGATGCTTGTCCTCGTAACTTTATCCAGTGTGACCTTGGACATGGCTTCTTTTGGTTGTAAATTCCTCTCTTTCCATGTGGCTGCAAACTCTGAGGTAATATGGAGAGGGGTATTGTAGAGTCTTGGCTCGAGAGTTTTTGGCTGGAGCGAGCTGTGTAATGGCTGTGCCATTTCCAAGAATCTGAACAGAGTACTCAAAGGTCAAGGATAGTTGAAGAACGACAACACAAATGGAATGTTATGGTAAGTACATAAATTCTTGGGATTTTTTTTTGTTTATTTATTTATTTATTTTTTTGAGGACATCTTGCATCACGCATATGCTTCCCACTCGTTTAGTAGGGCATAAAGGTGATGTATGGATTGAACATACCTCAGAACTTCTTTGCTGCTGGTCTGAAAGCAACTTTGTTAGTGCTGGTTACCAAGCCATTTTTAGATAAGTGTCCTGTTGGGATTTTCTTCTTGTATTGTTTTTTTTCTTTTCGGTGTGAGTTTACATGTTATCCAGAAAGGGAAAATGTCAGTGTGGAAGATTCATCATAAGGACTGCTTGGGTGCTTCTCACGACCATACTTTGTGCCCGATTTGTTAAACATTTGTCCCAAAGACCCTTTGTAGTCATCTCTGCTAGTCTATTTATCTTGAGAACCTACATCTTAAGTTGTTGGTGGAAGTTGCAATGGAGGAATCATCCTATCCCAAGGGTCAGCTGTCTGCCAAAAAGATGAACAAAAAAGTCTGATAGGATTTGACTGCTGTACCACCTCTCCCAGCTGTTTCTCTTGAGGCAGGTGAAAGCCCAGAGGATCGTCTTGCTGTTCTGTCATATTCCTCTGATGCAACTGTTTTGGTGGACGGCATGGATTTCAGCTCCTCGCACATCCTTGGAGTCTCTCAAGATATCCGTTGCGGATATTGAGGGGGAACCAAGGCTGATAATCTCATAGGGACCGAGGGGTGTTACACAGACTTTTATTTGGGAGAAGATTCCAACTGTGCTGATTGTAGGCAGGGGTCCGAACCTCCTGTGGTCTTTAGGGCTGATTCCTTTTTAAAAATGAAGCAGGAAGCAAAACAAAACACATTCTCATGCTCCGGAGGATCCCCAGTGTGAATGCAGGATTTTACACAAAGGCTGTTTAATGCACTCATGGCCTTGAAGCCCTCCAGGGAGTTTCTGTTCTTGCCCTCCCCTCACTATGGTCATCTAATCCTCTCTAGGAGGCTTAGGGAGCAGGACTCTTGTGATGAAGAATTTGACTTTGGAGAAGAGTCTTTGGCTTGCTGCTTTGAGTTTCCTTCTCCATTGGACTATGGTTCTGAAGAGGAGGAGTCCATTAGTCCAAATTCGCCCTTTGAGGAACTTTCTTTTGGGGGTGTTGTGACAATGTAGGGTATTGCCAGCTATGCCAAGAGGACAGTCGATGTGTAACATATGCCAGCATAGCTAGCTGGAATTTTGTAAAGAATTGTATGTGTGTATATCAAACTGATTTGTGTAGATGCTTGTGTTGAAAATGTATTTAAGTTGCTTTTGTTAAAAATGTATCAACAGTGTGGACTGCTGGACAGAAAAGAAATATACATTTATATCAGACTGTACTGTGGTAACTGAGGAAATGTATATATGTTAACAGAGAATACTGGAAGAGAAGATGTTAATTTCAGTCCGGTTAACTTTAAAAAATATAAATTAAATTACTTAATTTAGGCCATAAAGACTTACGTTTCAGTTGTGACTGCAGCCCGAGATGAAATGTCTGTGCAAGAAAATGGTTTATTAGCTCCTGTAGGAGGAGTAGAATGTTGTTTATTGTTTTATGACTTCCAGAAACTGCAACAGATCTTAGCAAAGCTGTGTGTTTGTATTATTGACACATATGCAAGAGGTTCTGGGTCAGTTGCTAGGAAAGGGGGTAGTATGTGAACCAGAAGTTAGATGACCAAATGTTTGTGATGTCATTCTGTAATCCAGGGCAAAAATGGATGTTTTAGTACTAGGTGAGACTGAAGTCTCAGGGCGGTCTATTTCTTGGAACCTGACATAGAAGGATCTCTCACCCACTTCATTTTGCCTTGCTCTGGTAAGTGACCAGTGAATAATTCTTTAGATTAGTCAGGAAAATATAGTAAGATTAGTTCAGTACTGTTTTTCTGTATCTGTGTTATTTTAATATTTTCTGTGAATGAAACTCTGGTGTTTATTATAAATAGATATTTAGTGTTTTCATGTTTTTTTATGTTTAATTAAATATATTTAAGCTTTTCATTGTGGCTGGTCCTTTAGAGAATATTTTATCCTTTGAGAGTACTCGTCTGTTTGGCCGCTTCAAAAAGCTTTACTGCATCGGTCAAAACACTACGTTGTGTTAATATTCAATCTGAAGTAGTAGACTTCATTTTATGTGCAACCTATGGGTATACGGATCCATATCGGATCTGAGCCGGCAACTTTTTTTCTAGCATCTGCTCCAAGTGCCGAGCTCCTCCCCTTACCCATAATGCACTACCATCTCCTATCTTCCCTCACATCTCGTTTGCTGTGTCAGTAGTGTGCATCGTGGTCTCCTTTGCTCTGAGCACAGGGATAGTAAGCGTTATTAATACTTAATCTCATGTGTGTCTGAGTGATTTTTTTCCCCCTTCCTCCCCTTTTTTTAGTGTATTGCTTGTTCGTCGGTTTAAAAAAAAAAAAAAGTTTTGTCAAACTTGGTAGAGTAGTTGTTAGGCCTGCCCTTCCCCTACCTGTGGTTTTGTGTGTGGTTTTTCTGGTAGGTAGTGTTTTCTTTTTGGGTGCAGGACCATGACTGATCAGCCAAAATCTGTTTTTAAGAAATGTACAGAGTGTGGCCATAAGCTCTTCCTGGCTGATGGTCACACTCCGTGTGTGATTTGCTTGGGAGTGGCACATTTGGCTACTCAATGTGATATCTGCATTGGTTTCAATCCTAGGGCCTTCAGGGATCGGAAGGCCAAGTTAGTAGCCAAAGGCCTTCTCTCCGCTTCCATGCTGGAATCTGCCACGGCCTCAGTATCTAGTGCTCAACCTCCCACTCAGGGACTCAAACTCCCTCTTCTGGTGATGGGCATAATAGACAAATCTACAGTCAGCATGGCTGACAAGGAAAAAGACAGAGTAAGGCGTGAAGAGGATCGGGACAAGAGAAAGGATAGACCTCGCAAGAGTGCCCTGGACAGGGAGCTCTTTCTTAGTCCCCCTTCTAAGGCCATGAGGCCAGTTTCTCTACGGCTCCGGTCTCCTCATTTCTCACTGGAGCCATTGGAACATTCGGACCCAAGGCCTTCCTCCCCATCATTGTGCAGACCAACCAGGTCCGAGTTGGTGGCCTCTTTAAGGTCGACTTGGAGTTTATCGTACTTGAACACGGACAGGATGATGCGGAGATTCATTCAGACCCAAATACAGATGGGAGTTTTGCCAGGCCCTTTTCCCTCTGGAGGGGGGACCTCCATGCCTTTTTTCCACCCCATCTCTCCTTCCCTGATTCGTGCTTTGGCTTCGGGGCTCTTGGATCCGAGGATTTTCGGAGCTGGTAGCTCGGCGCCGATGGTTTCTCCAACCTCGACTCCAGCTGTTACCTTGAGTTCCTCTGATCCGATTAGTTCAGATCTGAGCGACTCTCTGAGCCACGGACAGGGAGTCTGACCCGAGGGAATGGATTCTTTGGCTCCGACCTTTTCGGATCCGACCCATTTCCTTGGACCTTAGGCTACCCTTGCTTCGGCTCCGATCCCCGATTCGGGGCGGGCGTCTTCCTTGCTGGGTGCTAAGGAGGTCCACTCTCCCTTGGCCTTCGAAGTGGTGGAGAGGGTTCTCTCCCAGACATTGAGACCCTAGCCCATCCCCTCGTATTCCACCCAGGCCCCCCTGGATTTGGCAACGACTCCCTTCATACTGTCTCAGGGACAGCCTGTGCCAAGGGATCCCCAGGTTAATTTCCCTGAGAAACCCCCTGCAGCTCACGAATCCCCTTCTGAGAGTTCCACTGAAGAGGGTCACCGTAAGTGCAAGTGCAAAAGGAGGCACTTGGACTCCCCCAAGTCCCTCACTGCGGACCCTGACTTAGATGGAGAAGGTTTCCCCAGGTCACCTCCCGAAGACATCTCCTTCAGAGAAATCATGGCGATCCTCTGCCAGAGGGGAGGTTGGTCAGCCCTAAAACCTTCTGGGGATGAGTCAGTGTGCCTGGAGGCCTTTGGCATGGGCCCATCTACTTCCTGGGTGTCCCCACCAGCGGACCCCTTGGTGGACCTTATCACCACGTGGGCATGGAATGAGCCTGACACCATAGAGCCCATCCCCAAATGTCCTGTCAAAATTTTATCACCCCCTTCCGACAGGTAACCTTGGTCAAAAGGAGCCCCAGTTGACGCTATGTTGGTTGCAGCGGCCACAAAGAAGGAACTAGCACAGGAGAGTTCCTCAGTCCACCCTCCAGACAAGGAGTCCAAGATGGTGGATAGGTTTGGGAAGCGAGTCTATTCCTCAGCGACCTTTTCAATCCGTGCGCTGAACTATTTGACACATTTGATCCGGCTTCAGCGAGACCTTGCTTCGGAATTCCCTGAGTCGCCCCCAGAGTCTTTATCACTGCAGGACGGTTGTTCTCTGCGAAAATGTCTACTCTGAAGTCAGTCTCAAACACTTCTATGCGGCTCCTTTGCCATGCCACTGAAAGAGCAGCTAGGGCGGCTGGGACAGGTATAGCCATGAGGCGTCATGCCTGGCTCAGGTTGTCTCAGTTTGCGGACCCTTTCAAAGCGTCGTTTATCAATGCTCCCTACGATGGTTCTTCCATTTTTGGGAAGACGGTACATGACACACTTGTCCAGAGCAAAAAGGACGAGAAGACTTTGTTTGCCATCGGGATCCGCTTTTCTAACCCTCAGCGGTCCTGCTCTAGGAGTCAGAGGGTAGAAGATGTGGTTCCGAAAATCTCAGTTTTCCCGGAATTCTCAGGACAACTATACCCCCAGAGGCAGAGGGGGACAGGATTGACGCTGACCCCGAGGTAGAGGTTGTCCCAGGAATTTTGGGTCTAGGGAACCTTTTTCTGATAGACCCGGTCAGCAGCCCTGAGGGGTTGCCCGACTGTCCTACTCTGGAGGCAGTCGGGGGAAGATTGTTCTTACACCCAGCGGCATGGGAGTTCATTATGACGGATCACTGGGTGTTGCAGATAATATCCAGAGGTTACACTATCCCATTCGTTGCCCCTCCAAATATTCCAAAACACCTCCCGGATGTTCCACCCGCTCACAGGGAGGCCGCAGCTCTAGAGGTTTCAAAGCTGCTTCTCAAATGAGCCATCCAACAGCCCCCTCGCCCGATCAGTCTGGATCAGGCGTCTACTCAAGGTTCTTTTTGGTGCCAAAAAAGACTGGGACCACAGGCCCATTCTAGACCTGTCAACATTGCACCTGTCTGTAACCAAACAAATTCTGGATGGTCACCCTATAGTCTATTCTACCTGAGTGCGACTGGATGTGCTCATTAGACCTCCAGGATGCTTACTACAACATCAAAATACACAGAAGCTCCAGGAGATTTCTGCTCTTCCGGCTGGGAGCCAGTCATTTTCAGCTTAGAGCCCTACCCTTCGGTCTCACCACAACCCCCAGGGTGTTAACCAAGGTAATGGCAGTTGTAGCGGCTCACCAGAGGCTTCAGGGTATTCAGGTGTTTTCTTACCTGGACGACTGGCTCTTCGCTGCGCCCAACAAGCATCACCTGTGTCTGGCCCGAGATTACTTCATTCGGTTGGCAGATCTACTGGGAATTACAGTCAATGTTCAGAAATCCCAATTGCAACCAGTACAAGTTCTAGACTTCACTGCGGCACGGCTAGACACTTTGCAGATGAAGGTATTCTTAACTTCAGACAGGATCTTACACCTCAGGAGCCACATAGCTCAGATAACGAACTCCAAGTCTCCAAAAGCGAGCGAGGTTCTCCGGGCTCTGGGCTCCATGGCTGCCTCCATATCGATTCTCCCTTGTGCGCGCCTTCATATGCGGGTCTTTCAGTGGACTCTGGCTGTTCAGTGGTCTTGGCTAGACCTGCCCATGGATTTTCTGATCAGGATCAGTCACATTTGTAGGACGTCTCTTATTTGATGGTTAAGTTCACCAGAGATAT
Source organism: Protopterus annectens (assembly GCF_019279795.1). NCBI lineage: Eukaryota > Metazoa > Chordata > Ceratodontiformes > Protopteridae > Protopterus > Protopterus annectens. Next base: position 754,377,100 of record NC_056747.1, read on the forward strand.
CAGAAGGACGCCCCTTCGTGTCATCTCTAGTCCAAGCCACAGTGACCACAGACTCCTCCCAACTCTGGTGGGGTGCACTGTTTGGGAAGGACAGTCCAATGCATGTGGTCCCAGTCAGAGACCACGTTGCACATAAATGTTCTAGAGGAGAGGGCAGTGCTTTTAGCGTTGGAAGCCTTTCGCACTGTCCTTACTCTCAGATTGATTGCAGTTCAGTCAGACAAACATGTCTGTTGTCTGGTATGTCAACAAGCAGGGGGGAACCAGATCCTACCCCCTATGTTGCAAGGCCATGAGAGTGTTGGAATGGGCAATCTCCGCCGGTTGGTTTCTGTTAGCAACGCACATCCCGGGGCACTCCAACATCTTAGCGGACAGATTGAGTAGGACTATTCTGATGCCGTACGAGTGGTCTCTGAAACGGTCAGTAGCGGAGGAGATCTTCCATGCATGGGGTCAGCCGTGCTGCGATCTCTTCGCATCTCTGTCCAATGCGAAGTGCAGCGAGTTCTTTGCTCTGATTCCCTCACCAGGGGAAGTCCCCAGAGACGGTCTAGTCCATGCTTGGCCCCCAGACTTTTGTATGCTTATCCACCATTACCACTCATTCCGAAGTTTCTTCAGAAAACTTGCCGGCTGTGGTGCAAAATTATCCTCATTGTCCCGTTCTGGCCTCATCCGGTTTGGTTCCCATTCCTTTGGTCTCATCTCTTAGCTCCCCCGTGGGTTCTGGATCCCTGCCCAGATCTAATCTCCCATCCGTCGGAGGCCCGTCTACCCGATCTGGGCAGCCTCAAGCTGACAGCTTGGTTGCTCCAGTTCCGTTGATTGCCAGGACTCCTGGTCTTTCATCCCCATTAAAATCCATTCTGGTGGCTTCTCTTAAAGATTCCACTAGGAAACTTTATCGCAGTAAATGGAAGCGCTTTCCCATTTGTGCCTCACAGAGAAAACTAGATCCCTTTACAGCCCCTGTTCCAGTGGTGTTGGATTTCTTGTCTGGCATTTTTCAGCAAGGAGCTAGTTCCTCCACAGTGAAAATACAATTGGAAGTCATTTCTAATTTTCATGTTGGTGAAGACAACATTGCCTTAGCCTTCTCTATGCTGCGTAAGGCTTTTCTTAAAGGTACTTTTCTGTTACGTCCACCTGTCAAGGATTCAGTGCCTCCTTGGGACCTTACCTTTCTTTTACAGGCATTGGTGGCTCCTCCGTTCGAACCTGCAGCTTCGGTGGATTTAAAAATCTGGAGTAGGGACTTCATTTGTCAGCAGCCTTTGGGTCCTGGATCCGATATCGGATCCGAGCCGGCAACTTATTATACAGCTATGGATCTGAGCTTCCAGCTCCTCCCCTCACCCATAATCCCCTGCCAACCCCAAATGACCCCAGATCTAGGTTGCCGCTCTTAGATGAGACAGCTGAATTTTGAGCTCCTGGCGATTTACCAGATAAGTGCTTCAAAACTGTAAAATTAGAGTAATTTTTCTGAATTGTTTAAACAGTGTGTGAATTTTAGGTTTCCTTTTTGTTAATTTCTTAAATTTTTAGTGTAAATCCTCCCCTCGCTGGTCGTAGTGTGCATGTGTGTTGTGTTTGGGGCCCAGTGTGCTTGCGTAGATTACTTTAGATTTTTTGGGTTATGTCAGAGGCCCCAAAACCCATTTTTTCCAAGTGCACCGAGTGTGGCCATAAGCTTTCCCCGGCAGATGGCCACACTCGGTGTGTTCGGTGCCTTGGGGTTGAACACCTGTCCTCGGGGTGTGCCATCTGTGCAGTGTTCAACCCCAGGGCACTGAAAGATCGGAGGTCGAAGCTGATCCTGGCGGGACTTCTGCCCCCGGATTCGGCTTCAGCCTCCGCTTCTCCCGTGGCACCTCCTCAGCCCTTGGTGGTGGCCACTCCTGTCCCCCTTCCCCCAGCCGGGATTCAAACTCCCACTAAGGCGCCGGAGGACAGGGAGGCCAGGAGGGAGAAAAGGAGGGAGAAGCACCACAAGCGGCGGGCCAAGGCCTCCGCTTCGGCCCCCCCCCCCAGCTAAGCGGGGTTCTCCCTCCATGGCTTCCAGGTCTCCTTCTCCTCTGCTCCGATCACCTTGCTTCTCCCAGGACCTGAGGAGGAGGAGACCCGATCTCCGTCGAGGTCATCGAGGCGGCATTCCAGACCTGCCTCGGTGGCCTCGTCGAGATCCACTTATAGCCTTTCTGATGCAGACTTGGACCGGATGATGAGAAGGTTCATCCAGGCCCAGCTGCAGATGGGAGTGCTCTTGCCTCCCCCTCCCCTTTCGGGGGGAGCTCGACACCCTTTTTTGCACCGATAGCTCCTTCTCTGACCCGGTTCCCGGGTTCGGAGCGCTCGGAGCCGGGCAACGTTGGAGCCGGGGGTGGGTCGTCGCCGACAGTACTGGGTACTTCTGATCCGACCCTGCCCTCGAGTCTGTCAGTTCCATCGTCGGATCCGACCTCTTGGAGCCATGGGCCGAGCTTCGGATCCGAGGGACTCAGTGTGCCTTCGGCTCCTGCCAGGTCGGAGCACACAGGTCCTTTGGATCTGATGGTCTCGGCGCCGGTTCCGATCCCTTCATTGGATCTGAGTGGGAGTCTGCTTTCGGAGCCAAGAGAGAGCGGCTCCCCCTCGGCCTTCGATGTAGTGGAGAGGGCTCTGTCGAGAGCATCTGGACCCCCGGTCCTTGCCTCGGCTCCACCCTGCACTCCCTCTCTGCTGGGTCAGGCTTCCATCACCCGGCCACAGGGACAGCCTGCTTCGATGTCCCAGGTTGTTCCATTGGCACAGGATATTGCGGGTGAGACCTCCTCGGACAGCCCCCCCCCCCCGAGGAAGTGCCTCACAAACATAAGTGTAAGAGAAGGCACGTGGACTCCCCCGAGTCCTTAACAGAGGACATGGACTTGGATGAAGGGGAAGGCTCCCCAAGGTCACCCCCTGAGGATGTCTCCTTTGGAGACATCATGGAAATGCTCAGGATCGGGGGGGGGGGTGGTCTGCCCCCAAGGCTTCCTCCAATGAGTCCGTGTTTCTGGAGGCATTCGAAGCAGGCCCGTCTACCTCTTGGGTGTCCCCTCCGGCCGACCCCCTGGTGGACCTTATTACCACCAGGGCGTGGAAGGAGCCGGACACTGTGGAGCCAGTCCCTAAATGCCCGGATAGGATTTTGAGCCCCCCCGCAGACCAGTCCCACTGGAGCAAGGGTCCCCCCGTAGATGCCATGTTGATGGCAGCTACTAAGAGGGAACTAACTCAGGGGAGCCCCTCGGTCCATCCACCGAGCAAGGAGTCCTGCTCGATGGATCGCCTTGGGAAGTGGGTATTTAGTTCAGCGACCTTCTCAGTAAGGTCCCTGAACTACATGGCACATGTCATCAGGATGCAGCGAGATCTTATTAAAGAATACGCTGCTTCCCCCCCAGAGTCCATGTTGGCGGAGGACAAGCAATTGTACTCTACTCTAAGATCTATTTCCAATACCTCTATGCGTCTGTTGTCCCATGCCACTGAGGGAGCCACTAGAGCTAGCAGAGCGGGCCTAGTTATGAGACACCAGGCCTGGCTCCGACATTGTGACTTTGCGGAGATTTTTAAGGTGTCGTTTGCGAATGCCCCTTTTGATGGTTCTGCCATGTTTGGCAAGACCGTTCTCGAGACACTTGTCCAGAACAAGAAGGACGGGAAGACGTTGTCTGCCGTCGGAGTCTGCTTCTCTGCTCCCCAGAGGTCCTTCTCCAAGAACCAAAAGGGACAGAAGAAGATGTGGTTCTGTAAATCGCAACATTCCCAAACTGCTCCGGACAACCAGTCCTTCCGTGGCAGAGGAGGACAGGGAGGACGCCACCCTAGAGGCAGAGGGGCCCCGAGAAACTTTGGGTCCAGAGAATCTTTCTCTGATCGGCCCACGCAACAGCCCTGAAGGGTTGCCCGACTACGGCAGTCGGGGGGGCGCTTCTCGAGGCATCTGGCGGCATGGGAGTCCATCACGTTAGACCGCTGGGTGCTTCAGATCATATCCAGAGGTTACAAAATCCCAATGCAACATGTCCCCAGACTCAGGAACCTCCCCGATGTACCACCCAGTCAGAGGGAGGCTGCAGCCGCAGAAATCCAGCAGCTGCTAGAAAAAAGAGCCATCCAACCATCCCCCCAGACCAGCTCGGATTAGGGTTCTACTCCAGGTTCTTTCTGGTGCCAAAAAAGACGGGGGACTTGAGACCAATTCTAGAACTTTCCCTCTAGAACCTGTCAGTAACCAAGGAAAAATTCCAAATGGTCACTCTTCAATCCATTCTCCCCCTCTTGCGGGAGAACGACTGGATGTCCTCAATAGACCTCAAGGATGCGTACTACCACATTTTAATGGACAGATGATCCAGGAGCTTTCTCCGGTTCCGGCTGGGAGCCAGCCACTATCAGTTCAGGGTCCTTCCCTTTGGCCTCACCACAGCCCCCAGGGTGTTCACCAAAGTTTTAGCAGTGATAGCGGCCCACCTGAGACACCAGGGAATGCAGGTCTTCCCGTACCTGGATGACTGGCTCCTGACCGCCCCAACAAGGCATCTACTCTGCTCAGCCAGAGACTTTTTTCTCCGCCTAGCCCCCCAGTTGGGTATCACGATCAATACGGACAAATCCTCCCTTGCTCCGACACAAGTGATAGAGTTCATAGGGGCCAGATTGGATACGAGAAGTCTGCGAGCCTACCTCACTTCAGAACGACTACAGAATCTGAGACTTCTTGTGCGGGCCATCCTCCAATCAGAAGCTCCACTGGCAGAATTGGTCCTGAGGACGCTGGGCTCCATGGCAGCGGCAATAACACTTTTTCCATGAGCTCATCTAAATATGAGGGTACTACAGTGAACCCTCCAAGTACAATGGTCCTTTCAGCTTCTTCTCAATCACCCTATCTCTGTCAGCTAGGCTTGCAGGAGGGCCCTGTTATGGTGGCTCCAGTCCCCAGACCTCCATACAGGCCGACCCTTCTGCGCTCCACCTCCTCTCGTCACTGTGACCACGGACGCTTCTCGCCTCGGGGGGGGGGGGGGCATTGCTCAGGCAGAACAGTCCAAGGCACGTGGAACGACACAGAGACCTCCCTGCATATCAGTGTTCTGGAGATGAGGGTGGTGCTGTTAGCATTGCAAGCACTTCAGAACCTTCTCCCTGTAGGAACTATTGCGATACAGACGGACAACATGTCAGTTGTCTGGTACATCAACAAACAGGGGGGAACCAGGGCTTACCCTCTCTACCGAGAGGCCATGAGGGTGTGGGAATGGGCGATCTCCACCAACCGCTTTCTGATAGCAACGCACATTCCAGGACGGGCCAAACATTCTGGCGGACAAACTCAGCCGCACCATTCTTTCCCCTTACGAGTGGTGTCTCAACTCCAGAGTAGCGAAGCGGATATTTGCAAAATGAGGGCAACCCTGCTGCGATCTTTTTGCCTCTCCCTCAAATACGAAATGCGACAGCTTCTTCGCTCTGATTCCCCCACCAGGGGAAGTCCCGAGAGACGCTCTAGTGCATGCTTGGCCACCCGGTCTACTTTATGCCTATCCTCCTCTTCCCCTGATGCTAAAGCTCTTACAGAAAGCCTCTCGGTTGGGGAGCAGAATGATCCTCATTGCCCCATTCTGGCCTTGGCAAACTTGGTTTCCTTACCTGTGGTCTCACTTGGGGAATCCTCCCTGGATTCTGGATCCCAGCCCGGATCTAATATCCCATCCATTAGGCTTACCGACCCCGAATCTGGACAACCTGAAGCTGACAGCCTGGCTGCTCCAGTTCCACTCTTAATCAGGACTCCCGGCATCTCTTCACCAGTCAAAGCCATCTTGGTGGCAGCACATAAACCTTCCACCAGGAAAGTTTACTGCAGTAAATGGAGACGCTTTTCCGTCTGGGCGGAACATCATAATTTGGACCCCTTCACTGCTCCGTTAACGTCCGTGTTGGACTTCCTCACCGGACTTTTTCAGCAAGGGGCTAGCTGTTCGACAGTCAAGGTACAATTGGCAGCCATCTCCCATTACCATGTGGGACATGAGACAGGTCCTTTGTCAGCTAAACTATGTAAAACCTTCCTCAAGGGTGCTTTTCTGCTCAGGCCCCCTATCAAAGAAGCCGTACCCCCTTGGGATCTATCACTAGTTCTTCAAGCCTTGACTGCTTCTCCCTTTGAACCAGCTGCCTCGGCCGAACTTAAATATCTGTCTTGGAAAACAGCATTCCTGGTAGCCATCACTTCAGCGAAGAGAGTTTTGGAACTTCAAGCTCTTTCCGTGAAACCCCCTTACTTGGTTTTTCATCAGGATAGAGTGTACCTCAGGACCAATCCCTCCTTCCTACCCAAGGTGGCCTCAGAAACCAATATCAATCAGTCCATCAACCTACCAGTTTTCTTTCCTAATTATCAAAATAAAGGAGAGTACAAGCTGCATTCTTTAGATGTGCACAGGCAGCTGCGTTTCTATATTCATAGGACTGCTGGTCACAGACAATCCGATCAGCTGTTCATTTCCTTTGCCAAATTCAGTTTGGGTAAAGCCGTTTCGAAGGTCACCTTATCACGCTGGATTTCCCACTGTATTCTTCTAGCTTATGAAGCTTCTGGGAGGCCCGCACCTCAGGGAGTCCGTGCACATTCCACTCGCTCCATATCTACTTCTGTTGCCTTTAGATCTAGAGTTCCCTTGGATGATATTTGCTCGGCAGCCACTTGGGCCTCATCTCATACCTTTATCAACCACTACAAACTGGACGTCATTTCCAGAGGGAGAGCATCCTTTGTCTCCGCAGTGCTCTGGAACATCCTTCCATGATGGCCGCCCAAGATTCAGGTAGGTGGGGACTCTGTCCCAAAGGTTGCTGACAAATAAAGTCCCTACTCCAGATTAAGAAGTTATGTACTCACCATAACGTTCCATCTGAGTAGGTGGCTTCATTTGTCTGCAGCCATCCCCCCCCTCCTTCCCCCTGACCTTCAGAAGAGTTAGTTTTGTTTGTATTATCCTGCCTTTTCCTGTTGGGATACCTTTCCAGGTATATGTAGAAGGGTAAACTTGATCTGAGGTCATTTGGGGTTGGCAGGGGATTATGGGTGAGGGGAGGAGCTAGGATCTCGGATCCATAGCTGTATAAGTTGCTGGCTCCGATCCGATATCGGATCCAAGACCCAAAGGTTGCAGACAAATGAAGCCACCTACTCAGATGGAACGTTATGGTGAGTACATAACTTCTTATTTTTATCCTGGAAGACAGCTTCCCTAGTCGCCATTACATCTGATAGGAAGGTTTCTGAGCTTCAAGCTCTGTCTGCCGTGCCTCCGTATTTGGATTTCCACTAGGATAGGGGGTCTCTCCATACTAATCCTTCCTTCTTACCCAAAGTGGCATCTGAAACAAACATAAACCAGTCCATTAATCTTCCCGTTTTCTTCCCTAACTTCCAAAATAAAGGTGAATACAAACTTCATTTGTTAGATGTTCATAGACAGCTTCATTTTTATCTTCATAGAACAAAATCTTTCCACAAGACTGACCAATGGTTTGTTTCTTTTTCCAAAGCATTTCTGGGAAAAGCTATTTCTAAAGTTTTTTTGGCCAGATGGATCACTCTTTGCATTTCACATGCCTACAAAGCAAAAGGTTTATCTCCTCCTGGTATTGCTAAGGCTCAGTCTACCAGGTCCATGGCGACTTTTGCTGCCTTTTGGTCTAGGGTTCCTGTGGTCGACATTTGTGCAGCAGCGACCTGGGCCAATTCACATACCTTCATTTCCCATTACAAATTTGATCTGATTTCTAGGGGTAGAGCATCCTTTGGCTCTGCGGTGCTCAGTTATATCCTTCCATAAGGGCCTTCCAGGATTGGAGTAGCTGGGGACTCTGTCCCACAGGTTGCAGATAAAATGAAGTTAACTACTTCAGATAAAGAAGTTATGTACTCACCATAACGTTCCATGTGAGTAGTTATACTTAATTTTCCTACAACATTCCCTCCCTCCGTCCCCTGGACCTTGTCCTGTCTTTTCAGGTTTGGTTCATTGGGCTGAGTTGCTTATGTATTTAGTTGCAGCAAATTCGATCTGAGGGAAGATAGAAGATGGTAGTGCATTATGGGTAAGGGGAGGAGCTCAGAGCTTGGAGCAGATGCTAGAAAAAAGGTTGCCGGCTCGGATCCAATACGGATCTGTATACCCACAGGTTGCAGAAAAATGAAGTATAACTACTCAGATGAAACATTATGGTGAGTACATAACTTCTTTTTTCATTCAGTATAATTGAGTACCCTTGTAAGAGCCTTAGAGTAGCTCGCTTTGGAGTGTCTGGTGGCAGTAACTACCTCTCCAAGTGTGTGTGTCAGCTGCTTGGAGCAGGGGCACAAAGCACTGGTTTCAAAGAAAAAGTGGTGGTGATCTTGGCTTGGGCATTCAACTGAGGGTTCATCTCATAGCTGTGCCAGTGGAGAGTCTTATTGGGGACCTGGAGAGAGAGAGAGAGATACCCAGACCATGGACTGTGTGTGTTCCCTGTGTGCTCTTAAGGGAAATTGTGCTTGATGCAGACAGCTGCATCTGGAAATACTGTGCATCTATTTTTGTTCCAAGTGAACATCCCCCTCCAGAGTCAGTGGTGAGGATTCAGGCTCCTTGATTACTGGCCCAGAGAGGGGATGTCACAGGTATGATGGAATTTAAGTGGGATTGTACCCTGGTTTCTGACATCCCAAAGGAGGTACTGTGAATCCCTCCAGATAGTCTCCTAAGCCCCTCCTGTCCTAGCTGCCCTGTTAGGCACTTTTTCCTCCAGCTTCTCAGGTTTCTGATTCCCAGCCTTCAGTGGCTAAAAAACATATGTTTTATAAGGTGTCTGATGATTGCAAGTTTCTTTGCAAATGTACCTGTGCTGACCCCTCAGTGGTTGGTCTCCTCTGACAAACCTTCCAAACTATTGTCTTCTAGTACATTGCTTCCTTCTGATTAGAACAGTAGGGCCACGGAATGGCCGGGCATAAATCTGTATACTGCTGCTACCCTGCCATTTTGGGCTATTAACTATCAGACCCATATGACCTAGGTGTGTCTTAGCGCTTCTTTCTCATGCCTATCCAGATGTTCTTAGTGTTTCACTGTTGCAGTCATTGCATTTGGGTTATCTGCTTGCAGTAGCCCTCAGTCGGCCTGATTAACAAAGTTTTGGGTCCTGCGTCTGTTGCTGTCCCTTCTTCCATGACGTCAGGTCGTCAGGGGTATAAAACATGCAGCCAATGCCATTACATCTGTCTTTCTTGCCGTGCGCTGCCCGAAGCAGAAGCAGTTCACAAGTGCCGGTCGGCTGACTCCTGAAATTTTCATTTTCGAGTTTCAGAACCGAAGTCTTCAGCTAAAGCTAAGTACCCCATTGGGGAAACTTTTTCTTGCTCCTTACCGATGTCAGTAAAAGTTAATAATTGCATTACTTGTGGAAAGCGAGTACCTCACAAAGATTTTCATTTGTACTGTATTCCTTGCCTAGGCCCTGATCATGATGTACCTTGCTGTCGGTTTTGTGCTTTATTTCATCAGCGCACTGTCCGTCGTCGGTATATTTTCGCTTCTAAATATTTCGGTTCTCTGTTTAATTATCCAGAAATGTTGGGTAGCCATCTGACTACCGGGATTCCAAAAAAACGTAAAGATAAAGACAGAGACAGGCCGCCGAGGTCCAAAGCTGCCGACGACACTTCTCCTAAGCCAGTCGCCAGTTCGCCGGTACTTAGTGAGATGATTTTACAGCCCCTGATACCCGCTACGTCTGACTCGCAGGCCTCTACTGACACCCATTCAGAGTCCAGTATGCGGTGAGGTGCTTCAACTGTGGAACCTGCGGATGTCTCTACCTTGGATGGGTCTGGAGCTGATGTGCAGGCACCGGCTTCTGAGGGTGTATTCAAGCCTACGGACTTGTATATTAAACCAACTCCTCCTTCTTCATTTAGGCCAAAATCTCGAACCATGCCTAAGAAACCGATGCCCAGTCCGCATACTCAGGCCCCTATGCCTAAAAAACAAATGATAAGAATGGCTGAAGATCTTTTAACTCTAATCAGGGGAAGCCAACCTCCCCACTTCTAAGAGACCTAGGACTGAAGTTGTTTATGAATCTTCTGACCAGGATTCTGATTTTTCTGATTCTTCTGATGATCTGGATTTGCCCTTATCTACTTATGAGGATTCTGATGCAGAGGACTGTATTCCCCTGCTTCCACTCAAGAGGATTTTTCTTTTGGTGAGATCTTACATACTCTTAAGGGAGCATTTCCACTGGGAAAGCCAGGATTTTTCAGATTCAAAAAAGAGGCTTAGGGATTTCTTACTCCTGCCTCAGCATAGGCCTTTAGCTATACCTCCTGTACTAGACATTGTTGATGATGCCTTTTCAGAATCTAGTCTGGCCCCTTATTCTTTGCCTCCTGCTCCCAGAAAACCTGATAGATGTTACAGGGTTCCTAATTCCCGCAAGTTCCTGTTTAAAAATCCTATAGCGGATCCAGAGACTATTTCACAGGGACCCAAGGGCATTAAGGCTTCTACTGCTAAGAATCCTACCCCCTATAATAGAGACTCCAGGGCACTGGAAAGATGGGGTAAGAAAATTTGCACTTCTGCAACCTTGACCATTAGGGCTTTAAACTGCCAGTTTCATATGTTGAAGTATCAACAACATGTTATTGGATTGCTTAAACAGAAAATGATGTTGATTCTTGACTGTGCTGGAAATAAAGAATTACAGGATTTAATGCATTCTGCTGAACAGGTTGGAAGACATACTTTACAATGTGGATTTGATTCATTAGAGGCCTCTTGCAGGGCTGCTGTTACTGGGTCTGTGCTCAGCAGGCATGCTTGGCTTAAGGAGCAATCTTTGCCTGATCATGTTAAAGCCAAATTGTTGGATACTCCCTTAAATCAGGACCGCCTGTTTGGCAACAAGGCTGAATAAGTTCTTAAAAAGATGGAAGATAAAGCTAAATCTATGCAAACAGTTAAAGATTTCTTACAAGTTCAGCCTCCTAGATTTAGTAATGCACTGGCCCTCTAAAAATTGGTCCTTTCCAGCCCCTTCCAGGTCTTCTCAAGCCAAACCCAGACACAGCAGAAACCCCAGGTTTCAGTCCCAAGGGACACACAAGACCAAGCAGTGGGGGGTTTCCGCAACCAAATCTGGGAGTATTAAGACTCCCCCCTATGGAAAACTTTCTCAATGACTTGCTTTTAAAACTTCCAAGCACTTCCCAACTGAATGCTCCTTTAGGCAGAAAGATGGGTCTGCTGGCCAAAAACTGGGAACTCATTACCCAGGACAAATGGGTTTTAAATATAGTGTCCCAAGGATACAGATTTCACTTCCACACATTACCAACACCAAGCGGGTTGCCAGATCTAACCCCAAATCAGGGAGCAGAGGCCCAAAATCAAGTACTGTGTCTTAAACATGGGGGCTATTTAGTTGGTACCAGAAGAGGAAAAGGGACAAGGTTTCTTTTCGAGACTTTTCCTGGTACCCAGAAAAGGCAATACATGGTGTCCTATCTTGGACCTTTCTACTCTAAACACCTTTCTGGTGATTCCAAAATTCAAAATGCTTCCTCTTCACCAGCTGCTTCCTATGCTAGGAAAAGATGCATGGTTGGCAGCATTAGACTTAAAAGAAGCATACCTGCACTTCCCTGTCAAGGAGTCATGCAGAAGATGCTTTCGCTTCAAAGCAGGCTACATGCACTATCAGTTCTCTGCACTGCCCTTTGGCTTATCTACTGCACTCAGGGTATTCACAAAATGCCTAGCTCCAGGCATTGCATTTTGCAGGCAAAGAAATATTCAAATATACCCATACCTGGACGATTGTCTAATTCAGGCAGAAAACCGGGACATTCTTTTGAATCATCTGGTCTTTGTTCAAAGAGAACTGACTTGTATGGGGTTCACCATAAACAAAAAGAAATCACACCTGGTACCCTGTCAACAAATTACATTCCTGGGAGCTAGCTTGAATACAACTTCCCAGATGGCTTTCCTCACGCCAGAGAAACTGATTCATTTGACAACCTACTTCAAACAAGTGGCCACAAAAACCCAGCTGTCTACCAGGCAAATACTGCAAGCCTTGGAGTTCATGGCCTCCTGCATTCTTCTAATTCCATATGCAAGGCTGTATATGAGGAAACTACAATGGTTTCTCAAAGGCCTATGGTGTCAACATTCATAGGATCTAGAAGTAAGGATTCCTATCATACCTTGCCTATGCCTAGAGTTCCTTTTGGTGGGCAGAGGCCTGCCACCAAAGCAGGGGACTACCATTCACATTACCTCCTGCCACCCAAATCTTAACAGATGCATCCTACTATGTATGGGGTGGGGGGGGGGGGGCTCACCTGGCAGGGAACTGCATTCAGGGCAAATGGAACCCAAGTCAAATGCACCTACACATAAACCAAAAGGAAATGTTAGCTGTACAGAATGCTCTGACAGCCTTCAAGGACCACATTTTTCCAGGACAACTAATGGTAAAGACGGACAACACCACTGTTATGTGGTACATAAACAAACAGGGAGTTGCACATTCTTACCCCCTCTGCAGACTAGCCATGGCATTGTGAAACACAGCCTTGAACTACCAAGTAAATCTACAAGCTCAGTTCCTACCAAGAAAACTAAATGCACTGGCAGACAGACTAAGCAAAAACCTCATGGACCCATACGAGTGGAAACTGGAACAAAGTATTTTCAATATGTTAATCAGCAAATGGGGGAGCCCAGATATAGATCTGTTTGACTCTCTTCAGAACCAACATCTGGACAGATTTTGCACAAGGATTCCCCACAAGCTAGCTTGGAAGGTGGATGCCCTATCCTTCAGCTGGAAAAACCTATCAGTTTATGCCTTTCCTCCTCTGCATCTGCTCCCCAAGGTGCTACTAAAGATCAAACAGGACAAGCCAAGGACGATTTTAATTGCACCAGGCTGGCCTTTCCAACACTGGTACCCACTCTTGCACAGTGTGTCACTCTTGGGTTCATGGCACCTGCCTCAGACTTCCTTCCCTGTTGTCTCAGCAGGAGAACCAGATTCTGCACCCTCCGCTTCAAACTCTGAACATAGCAGCCTGGCTAATTACCTAATCTCTCCTTTACCATCCCTCAGTAAATCTGTGATGGATGTCATTTTAGAGGCAAGCAGGCCTAGTACTAGAAAATCTTATGCTGCAAAATGGTAAAAATTTTGTGCCTGGAACCATTCTAAAGGAATGAACGCAGCAGTGCCCAATTTACCTCAGATACTACAATACTTGACTGAGATGCTTCATAAGAGCCTGTCCTTTTCCTCCATCAAAATTCATGCCTCGACCATTTCAGCTCGTAACAGAGCCTCCCCTCTTCTCTTAACCACTGCTCAAGCAGTTCCTAAGAGGGGCAAAAAATTTAAGGCCACCCAGAAGAGCTCCAACTCCAGCCTGGGATTTTAACTTTGTCTTGGAGAAACTCACTCTTCCTCCTTTCGAGCCAGCTGCTACTGCAGATTTAAAATTTCTTTCCTGGAAAACAGCTTTCCTTCTAGCAATCACGTCTGCAAGAAGGGTATTTGAATTACAGGCCCTTATGGCGGTGGAACCTTTCATCATCTTTCATGCGGACAGAGTGTCTCTCAGAACCAGTCCCTCCTCCTTGCCCAAGGTGGTATCCAGTGTAGCTCTTAATCAGTCCATTCATTTGCCAACCTTCTTTTCTAACCCACAGAACAAAGGGGAACGGATACTGCACTCTTTAATGTGTACAGACAGCTTAGAATCTACTTGGGACAGGACTAAACCTCAAAGGAAATCCGAACTGCTGGTGGCATTTGCTGCAGGGACAGAGGGGAAAGCTATTTCAAAACCATTTTAAAATGGATAGGCCACTGCATTCATTTCTGCTATAAACACCATGGAAAACCTATCCCACAGGGCATCAGACCTCATTCAACCAGGGCTGCATCTATCTCTACAGCCATTCTCAGGGCCGACCCTTCTAGGGGCAATCCTAGAAGGTGCTACCTGGAGTTCTGTACATATTTTCACCAAGCAGTATCATTTGCCAATTTTCTCTAAATCCAGAGCTGGTTTTGCCACAGCAGTCTTGCAGGGCCTTATAGCTGGTCCTAATTCTATTTAAATTCCTCCTCCCACCCTTAGCTTTGGGAATCTACCCAAATGTAATGACTGCAACAGTGAAACACGAAGAACATAGTACAGTTGTATACACTTGCCATAAAGTTAGATGTTCGAGTGTATTCACTGCTACAGTCCTGGTTACCCTCCCTCCAGCCCCCTTTAATCTTTTGGCTATACCTCTAATCTCACTTACTATGCTCAAAAAGCTTTTTGGTGTATTTGCTTTTTTGCTGGAGGTATATCCTTGTATTTATAGATTAAACTGATTCCCATTGGGGGGGGGGGTACCTGACATCTGAGGCAGGAAAAACTGACGTAATGGCGTCGGCTGCATGTTTTATACCCCTGACATCATGGAAAAAAGGACAACAACCGACGCAGGACCCACGATTTTGTTATTCAGGCCGACTGAGGGCTACTGCAAGCAGATAACCCAAATAGAATGACTGCAACAGTGAATACACACTAAGATCTACATTTATGGTATTTGTACTTTATTTCTGAGCTTCCTGATTCTGATGGGAAGGAAGTGCTTCTCTTCTCATGTTGTTCACCATTCTATTAAATGTAGTTATGATGCAACTAATGCTTCTAAAGCTGCTACCTTTGGTTCTGTGTTAAGATGTTAATCCGGGCTTCACCTACAACCTTACCCGATGATATTAAAGCTAAATTGATGGATTCTCCTCTTGACAATAAAAATCTCTCTGCTTCTGTCTTATTTGTGTGAATTTCTCCATGCTTGGTTGGCATACTCTTCAGTTAAAGCTCACCTTTCAGCTACTTCTGCTTACCTGCCTTTGATGACTCCTTTGGCTTCTAGGTTTGAGGTCAAACAATTTCGTAAAGGGAGCATTTATATTGGTAAAAAAAAACAACGGCCAGCACTGAAAAGAGGAATCCAATCTTTTTTATTATAAAGCAGACCAGTTTCGGTCCTGAAGGCCTTTATCAATACAAATAAAAAATGCAATAGTAACACCATTTTTAAATAAATATCCCTTAATTGCTGCACCAATCAGAACAAAAAAGTGTTCACAAAATAAGATGTAATAAACACACTCACAATAAATGTGTATACTATATAGCCACATAAAGAATATAATGAATATATTTACTATGTCCACATAAAAATGTATTTATCACCTGCAGGATATATAAACATATTTGACAACCTAAAAAATAAAAAAAAATGAAAAATATGTATAGAAGACTAAAAGGGGAAGAAAACAATACTAGAAAACATAACCGAGCCCAATGTAGTAGATTATACCAGAGACCTATATTTATGATTACTAAACCAAAAACTCCATACTATATAATATATAACTTTATAGGTGGTCATTGATTCTAGGGGGAAACAACCCCCCCGAACAAATGATCCATGACCTTTCTTTCTTAAGATATTCATGCCATTTTTGTTTGGAAAACTAAACTTACAACCTTGTCAATGATGGTAAAATGAAACCTTGCCGTTTTGTGAACTAATGTGTGTTTATATAAGGCATTTGTAATAACCTTATTTTTAATATTACTCAGATGTTCTGTGATCGGTAATTTAAGAGCCCTAGATGTTTGGCCTATGTAAAATGCAGAGCAATGGCATTCAGCTAAATAAATCACCCAACTGCTACTGCAAATTATATAAGTCCGGATTTCAAAAGCTTTTTTAGTATTTTTGCTAGAAAATTCCTTGGTTTTCAGTACATACCTAAAAAAAGTACGATGTTCACAGGGAAAGCACCCATATACTCTAGTACCATCTAAGGTACGTTGAATTTTCATTTGAACAGAAGCATGTCTCTTGTAGAAACTAAGATGTCCCCCTAAAATAACTCCTCTCCGATATGAGAAAGCACATCTGTTGTCCAATATCTTAGCCAAATATTCAGCAGAACGTAGAATGTCCCAGTGTTTCTGAACCAACTCAGAAAGATATCTGGTATTTCTACCAAAAGTGGTAGTAAACCTGATTTTAGGTTTTTCCTGTGATTTCGAACCTTTATAAGTGAGAAGTTCATCCCTGGAATCTGATCTACAATGGATGACAGGTGTTTACTGAATACCCCCATTCCATAAATCTATGGGTTAGATCCTTATTAAAATGGACACGATCCATCTGATTTGAACATATTCTTTTGATCCTCATATATTGGGATTTAGGAATATTTTTCATGGTATGACCTGGATGACAGCTGGATGCATGCAATAATAAGTTAGAATGAAAGGGCTTTCTATAAACTGTGCTAGTTAAAGTACCATCTTGTTGTTAATCAAAGCATCCAAAAATGGGATGGACTTTCTATGGAAATCCACAGTAAATTGAATTTATTGTCATTTAGATAACTGAAATTTTCTTGTAAATATATTGCATCAGCTTTCCAAACCATCCAGCAGTCATCCAGGTACCTACACCAGATGTCTATTTCATCCATAAAAATTTTATGACTCCTGTTGTAAATCATATGATGTTCCAGGTAACCCATAAAAAGGTCCGCATAAATGGGGGCAAAGGCTGCCCCCATAGTGGTACCCTGCACCTGTAAATAACATTTCCCATTAAAAAGAAAAACGTTCTTCATTACGACATGCTCAACTAAACAGAGAAGAAAAGTATTAAACCCAGGACTGTACAAATCCAGTTGGGTGAGCCAAAATTTAAGTGCCATGAGGCCAGCCCAGTGAGGGATGCTAGTATATAGTGATGTTACATCTAAGGTGCACAATAGCCATTTATCCTCCTCCTGAGAGTCAGCAATGATGTTAAGAAAGTCTGTTGTATCTTTAATTTTAGCCTTATCTCCTATCAACAAAGGTTTGGGATATTTGGTAAGGTAAACAGAGATAGGTTCCATTAAGGAACCCCTGCCTGACACAATTGGTCGCCCCGGGGGATTTCAAAGGCTCTTGTGCACCTTGGGAAGCAGATAAAGATGTTGAGAAGAGGGTTTACTAACCTTAAGATGAAAACAAGTTTCTTCATCTATGATGCCTTCACTCTTAGCCATATCAAAACATTATCAATTTCAATTTTGAAATGTGAAGTTGGATCAATAAACATAAATGTAGAGAATCTGGCATTCTGAAGCTGTCTGTTGGCCTCTGTTTCATAATCAGACCAATTCATAACTACTATAGAACCACCTTTATCTGCTTGAACTACAACCAGATCTTTCCTACTTTTAAGTTTGCAAAGGGCTTCTCTCTCAGCTGGATTTAAATTATTGAAGAGCAGACTCTCACTGGTATTAACACCAAAATGCAACTCTTTGAGTATACATTTCTGAAATATCTCAACGTGTTTATTCATTGGTGATACAAAACTGAAGCCCACCTCATTGGGTTCTATGTGGTTTTCTGAATCTCTGGAAAAAACTTTTAAATTAAGTCTACAAAAAGACAAATCTTGTACAAAATCAATTTCTGAAACAAAAACACTTGGTATGTAGTTCAATGCTTTATTTAATACATCATAATCACTTTTTGACAAAACAGCCAAATAAATATTTATGGCATTGTTGGTTGTCTTTTTGTTTCCAAGAATTGCAACATGGTCTCTATTGTTAGACTGGGATTGAGCTCTGCATTTGTCCCCCCCCCCTGTTTTTTGTGCCCCCTAAAGGGATTTTATTCTTAGTAATCAAACCATCTTTGGACACACACTGTTTATGTGCTGGTGGTGTCTGAGAAACCTCATGTTCAGTATCTGTGTGGGAGGATGTCTCTTCTTCCGAACCATCACTTATGATCCTTTTTAAAATGGACTTTCTTTTTCTTTCATTGTCTGGGTGTTTGGTCCCTAGCCTTGAAGAACCTCACATTTTTAGTCTGTTCAAAAGGATGACCCTTTTTATAATCATACTGATCTCTATTGAATTTACAAGCCTTCCTTGCTTTCAGCTCATTTTCAAATTGTAACAAGTCCCCACTCAATTTCTTCAAACATTCCTTGTATTAGGGTTTGTTTTTGTGTTTAACATCATGACACATGTTAAAAACTTCTATATTAAGAAGTTCAATCCTGCGTTCATGAAAGGCAAGTAAAGCCTTCACAAATCCCATTGAAGAATTGCGTTGAATACTGGACCAGGTCGAAAGTAAAGCCTCGTTCGGTTATCCCACCAAAGGTTTCAACCTAATTCTCAACCCCGTTGGGGTGATGCCTTTCTGAATATAGGCTTTAAAAAGCCTGGCATGCCATACACTGGATCTGAGGGCCTTCATGTTTTTAAAAATACTATCAAATTGTGAATAACAGCTGTCATCTTGGGTTAATTCATGACCATTTATGGATATATTGGTTCCAACAAATTCAAAAATCCCAATATCTTTTTAATCTACCGATAGACCTTTTAAGATTGTTATAAGATCCATGTTAGAATAGGAAACACCAACTTAATACAATAGATGGAGCTGGCAGGGAAAATTATTAGCACTATGTGACATATCACAGCTAACTTGTACCTATGTTAACAAAAAAATTAAAAAAAACCCACCAATGCCTCCACCCCTGATTCGGAAAAATAATAGATGTTCTTCGTGTTTCACTGTTGCAGTCATTACATTTGGGTAATCTGCTGGCAGGTTGCCCTCAGTCGGCCTGAATTCCAAAGTCTTGGTCCTGCGTCGGTTTCGGTCTTCTCTTCCATGATATCAGGGGTATAAAACATGCAGCCGACGCCATTTTCTTTAGTCTTTCTTGCAGCACGGTGCCTGAAGCAGAAGCATTTCGCAAGTGCCATTCGGCCGACTACTGAAATATTCAAGTTTGAGTTTTATAACCAAGGTCTTCACTAAAGCTAAGTACCCCGTTGGGGGAAAAATTTTTTCTTGCTTTTTACAGATGTCAGAAAGTTAATTGTATTACTAGATTTAACCAATGCACTGTTAAGCATTGGTATATTTTTGCATCAAAGTATTTTGGAAACAGATTTAACTACCCAGCAATGTCATCGGATAGCAATCCGACTATCGGAGTACATAGAAAGCGCAAAGAAAAGGACAGAGAAAGGCACTCGAGATCCAAAACTGAATACGAAGCTTCTCCTAAGCCAGTGGCCGGTTCGCCAGTACTCAGTGACTCACTTTCGCAGCCCCTGATACCTGCTACCTTCTAGTCGCAGGCCTCTACCGACACCCATGTGGAGTCCGGCATGCCGCAAGATACTCAAGGTATTGGACCGACTGATGTATCTCCCTCGGATAGGTCTGGAGCCGCTGAGCAGGCACCGGCTTCTGAGGGTATATTCAGACCTCAACATTTGTATATCAAACCGACAAAAGGTGCAAAACCAAAGACAAAAGCAACTTCTAAAATTAAAAAAACGATGTATGAGCCACGTGCACAGGCCTCTATGCCTAAAAAACAGATGATCAAAATGGTTGAAGACCTTATTACCTTGATCAGGGGTACCCATCCCCCTCCTGATAAGAGGCCTAGGCAAGACACTGATTATGAATCTTCAGATCAGGTTTCTATTTCTTCTGATCAGGAATTATCTATACCTCCCTATGAGGATTCTGATGCTGAGGAGTCTATTCCATCTGCATCTCCTCCTGAGGATTATTAATTTGGAGAAATCTTGCATACTTTGAGGGAGCGTTTTCACTGGGAGAGTCAAGACTTCTCAGAATCCAAAAAGAGGCTCAGGGATTTCCTTCTTCTCAGCACAGGTCTTTAGCCATTCCCCCTGTTTTAGACATTGTGGATGATGTGTTTTCGGAGTTAAGTCTGACCCCTGACTCCTTACCTCCAGCTCCAAGTAAGCCTGACAAATATTACAGGGTCCCTAACTCTCATAATTTTTTTATTTAGAAACCCTGCTGCTGATCCTGAAACTATTTCACAGGATCCAAAGGGAGTTAAGGCCTCAACAGCAAAAAATCCTACCCCTTCTGACAGAGATTCAAGGGCACTGGACAGATGGGGAAAAAAAGGTTTATACATCTGCAACCTTGGCAATCAGGGCCTTAAACTGTCAATTTCATATGCTTAAGTACCAACAACATGTTATGGGATTGCTGAAACAGAAAATTATGTTGATTTCAGAATGTGCAGAAAATAAAGAATTGCGGGAATTAGTGCATGCAGCTGAACAAGTTGGAAAACATACTTTGCAATGTGGTTTTGATTCCTTAGAGGCCTCCTGCAGGGCTGCAGTTACTGGATCTGTGATTAGGAGGCATGCCTGGTTAAAGGAACAGAAGCTAAATTGGTAGATGCACCTTTACAGCATGATTCTTTGTTTGGTACTAAGGCAGAAGAGGTTTTAAAGAAAATGAAAGATAAAGCTAAGTCTGTGCAAACTTTTGAAGCCACCAATATTCAGTAGACACTGGCCTACAAAAAAGACCTAAAGCAGAAGAGGTTTTAAAGAAAATGAAAGATAAAGCTAAGTCTATGCAAACTGTTGAAGCCACCAATATTGAGTAGACACTGGCCTACAAAAAAACTGGTCCTTTCCTGTATCAGACAGAGAGCTCAAAGGGGCAAATCCAGACGCCCTAAGGGTTCCAGGTACCAGGCGCAAGATTCATACAGGTCAAAGCAAACCTACAGAAAGCAATCCCAATGACTTCCCTCTGCCTACACCAAGCACTTATCTTTTGACAGCACCCATAGGGGGGGGAATTAGCACTTTTTTCTCAAGATTGGCAGTTAATAACCCAGGACAAGTGGGTACTAGACATCGTATCACAGGGATACAGATTTCATTTCCACACACTGCCAATGGCAAATGGTTGGCCAGATCTGCCAAAAAAATCAATGGGCAGAGAGACAGAAGCAGGTTACGTCCCTCATAGATATGGGGGCCATTCAGACAGTACCAGAACAGGAAAAAGGACAAGGTTTTTACTCAAGACTGTTCTTGGTACCCAGAAAGGACAAGGCCTGGCGGCCAATACTGGATTTATCTATTTTGAACACATACCTGGACATTCCAAAATTCAAAATGCTGACTTTGCAGCAGCTTCTGCCCATGCTGGGCAAGAATGCTTGGCTGGTGACATTAGACCTAAAAGAGGCATGCCTGCATTTCCCAATAAGACAGTCGTGCAGAAGATACCTCAGATTCAAGGCTAGCTTAATGCATTACCAGATGTCCTTCAAGAATGCAACTGCAGTCCTTACATATGGGTTGTCCTGCCTCAGGCAGCCCTTCGGTCGGCCGAATTCCAAAGTCTGGGTTCGGCGTCGGCTGATGTCGCCTCTTCCCCGACGTCAGAGCGGCTGGGGTATAAAAGCATCAGGCGACGCCATCTTCTTCAATCTTTCTTGCCGCGCGGTGCCCGAAGCAGAAGCAGTTCGCAAGTGCCAGTCGGCCAGCTCCTGTGTTTTCAGATCCGAAGTCATCAAAAAGCTAAGTACCCCGTTGGGGAACCTTTTCTTGCCTCAGCCGATGTCAGATAAAACTGCAAAAGTTAATAATTGCTTGTCTTGTGGTAAACAAATACCTCATAAGGACTTCCATTCTTACTTCCTTCCCTGCCTCGGCCCAGACCACGATGTCTCGGCCTGTGCTGCCTGTGCTTGCTTTAATAAGCGCACACTTAGGTGCCGGGCAGAATTTGCTGAAGACTTTTTTGGGGAAAATTACTCCTATACCATGCCATCGGAACAACCGACATCACATATTTCCAAAAAGCGGAAGGACCGGGACCGACATTCGCGGCCCGCGACTTCCACAGACACCTCGCTAAAGCCTACCGCGAGTGCATTGGTCTCTTCAGATGCAGTAATTCTACCGCTCCGGGCCGACGACACCGCTTTACCACACACTTCGGTCCCGGAGGCTTCCCCGGTGCCGGTTGTTGATTTTCCTCCTGAAACCGAAGCCCGAGTTTTGCCTGACACCATACCGGTGGACAATGTTACTCCAGCACGTGGGACAGCTAGGCCTCCTGTGTTTGTCTATCAAGGCCTACACACGTGCTAAGGCTGCCAGCCAGGTTAAGTCTCACCCTCCTAAATCTTTTTCACAGGGTCCCCCTTCTGATAAACAGATCATGACTTTAGCTGTAGATCTAATTTCTTTAATCAGGGGCTCTCAGGCTCATCCAGACAGAGGTTCTCGGCCACCTTCAGGCAAAAGGCCTAGGGTTGAGCAGGCAGAAACCCTTTCCTCAGATGAAGCCTCTGGTGAGTCAGGCTTTTCAGACTCCCAGGAAGAATCCTTCCCGGCCTACGAGAATTCTGATGCTGATGAATCCATTCCCTCTGCCTCTCCTCCTGAGGATATTTCTTTCGGGGAAATTCTCCATTCCATGAGAGAGCACTTTCAGTGGCAGTGCCAGGATTTCTCTGACTCCAGGAAAAGGCTTCGGGCCTTCCTTAAGTTACCCCAGCACAGGCCTTTAGCTATACTCCCTGTGTTAGAGGTATTGGATGATGTGTTCGCAGACTCCAGTGCTTCTCCTGATTCTCTCCCTCCTGCTCCTGTCAAGCCAGACAGATATTACAGGGTTTCTGAAACTCAAACATCACTTTAAGGCCCACTCTGTTGATCTAGAAACTATTTCTCAGGGGCCCAAAGGAGTGGCCACTTCCACGGCCAAAAATCCTTTGCCCGCAGACAGGGAATCTAGGTCCCTGGAGAGGTGGGGTAAAAAAGTTTATACCTCATCCACCCTTGCCATGAGGGCACTTAACTGCCTTTTTCATATGTTTCAGTATCAGTATTTCATGATGGATGATTTGCAGAAAAAGTTAGCCTCTCCTGAGCCTTTAGATAGAAAGGCATTGCAGGATTTGGTTCATAATACTCAGCAGGTTAGCAATCATTTTCTTCAGTGTGGTTATGATGTATTGGAAGCTTCATGTAGGGCAGCTATGACAGGGGCCGTCATACGTAGACATGCTTGGTTGAAAGAACAGACATTACCAGATCATGTTAAAGTAAAGCTACTAGATGCACCTCTGGAAAAAGACAGGCTATTTGGTGCTAATGCACAGGGTGTTTTGAAATCAATTGAGGAAAAGGCTAAATCAGTGCAAACAGTCAAAGATTTCCTCCAGGTTCAGCCACCAAGGTTCAGTAGGAATTGGCCTTCGAAGAATCGGTCCTTTCCAGACGCTGACAAGTTCCAAGGGGGAAAAAACAGGTGTGCTCGAGGTAGAGGGCAATACCGAGGCTCCTACAGGGGCCACCAATGGCAACCGACTAATCAGAGAAGTGGCGCAGGAACTTCTACTGCCATGCAGGGACAATCACAATGACTTGACTTTGACACCGCCGACCAAGGCTCAAAGAGAAGCACCTTTAGGCGGAAAATTATCTATGTTTTCAAAAAATTGGCACGTTTTTACAACGGACAAATGGATTTTGGACATAATAGACAAGGGTTACAGGTTCCACTTCCATACCTTACCAACAAGACAAGACATGCCAAACCTGCCACAAAATCAAAGGGCAGAGGCACTCGTACAACTTTCAAAGCTACTACAGATCAAAGCAATAGAAAAGGTTCCTCCTCAGGAACAAGGCCAGGGATTCTACTCAAGACTGTTCCTTGTTCCAAGAAAAGAAAAGCAATGGAGGCCTATACTGGACTTGTCAGCTCTAAACACTTTTCTCATTGTGCCAAAATTCAAAATGCTGACGCTACAGCAACTTCTTCCCATGCTGGGCAAGGGGTCTTGGCTGGTTACTCTGGACCTCAAGGAGGCATACCTGCATGTCCTAATCAGAAAACAGCTGCAGAAGATACCTCAGATTTCTTGCAGGGTCAGAGCATTATCAATTCTCAGCATTGCCTTTTGGCTTATCTACTGTGCCCAGATTATTCACGAAATGCCTGGCATCAGTAATTGCACATTGCAGACTTCAGGGGATACAAATATATCCTTACCTGGACGACTGCCTTATACAAGCAGACAGCAAGCAAGCCTTGATAAGACAATTGGACTATGTTATTCACTTACTACAGGCTTTGGGATACATAGTCAACATTCAAAAATCAAGACTACTGCCATCCCAACAAATAATTTTTCTAGGAGCCAAACTGGACACAAACTCACAAATGGCATTCCTCACAGAAGAAAAACAAGAACAATTAACAGATTATTTCAAAAGCCTAGCAAAGCACACCCAGATGACTGCAAGGAAAATCCTGCAGACCCTGTGTTTCATGGCATCTTGCATTCTTCTGATTCCACTGGCAAGACTACACATGAGAAAACTACAATGGTACCTAAAAAGTTTATGGTCTCAACACAGCCACAACTTGGAAGCAATTATTCCACTCATTCCATGTCTACAAAAGGAATTTTTGTGGTGGGCACAAGCAAGCCAGATAAACAAAGGCATGTCTTTCAACAAACCTCAAGCAAGCCAAACCATTACATCAGACGCCTCAGATCATGGATGGGGGGCGCACATGGAGGGCAGATGCATTCAAGGGCAATGGACACCCCGAGAATTGCATCTGCACATCAATCAAAAAGAGATGTTGGCGGTGATTCATGCAATCGAGGCCTTCGGAAAATTTCTTCAGCAAGTCCATCTGCTAATAAAGACAGACAACACCACTGTTATGTGGTACATAAACAAGCAAGGAGGTACCCATTCTTACCTCCTCTGCAGACTAACAATGACTCTTTGGGAAAAGTCCCTGAAACTGAACATACATTTGCAATCCCAGTTTGTCCCAGGCAAGGACAATGTTCTGGCGGACAGTCTAAGCAGAAACATTATGGACCCGCACGAATGGATGTTGCATCCAGACATTTTTTCACAAATAATTCATGCATGGGGAAGGACGGACATAGATCTATTTGCCTCACACCTCAATCATCATCTGAAGAAGTTCTGCTCAAGGACACACCATCCTCAAGCTTGGAAAATGGATGCTCTCTCCTTCAGCTGGAATTCTCTAACAATCTATGCATTTCCACCTCTACCATTAATGACCAAGGTGTTACTGAAGATCAAAGCAGAACAACCGAAAGGCATTTTGATAGCTCCAGACTGGCCAAGACAGCACTGGCATCCATTACTAAGGAGCATAACTCGCACCAAGCCGTGGCTCCTGCCTCAATGGCCTCTGCTTATAACTCAGCACAATTACAGGACTGTTCATCCCAACCTGCAAACATTGCAACTGACAGCTTGGAGAGTTCCATGACTTCTCCCCATATCTCTCTCCAAAAAGTTTAAGAGATCTTACTGGTAGCACGCAGACCTTCCACCAGAAAAACGTATTCAGCTAAATGGAAGAGATTCAACATCTGGAATGCCAACAATGGTCAGGATGCATCAGTATTGAGCATCCCACAGATACTAGAATACTTGGCAGAAATGCTTCACAATGGCCTTTCATATTCTTCCATAAAAATACACGCTTCAGCAATTTCAGCAAAATACAACTGTGATCCACCTGTGTTTTCACATCCTTTGCTAAGGCAGTTTCTAAGAGGGATAAATAATATTAAACCTCCAAGAAAACTACCAGTACCTGCATGGGACCTCAACTTCGTCTTGGAAAAATTAACTCTTCCCCCTTTTGAGCCAGCAGCATCTTCAGAATTACAATTTCTCTCCTGGGAAACAGTTTTCCTGTTGGCAATCACTTCAGCAAGAAGAGTTTCGGAAATACAGGTCCTCATGGCAGTACCTCCATTTCTCATTTTCCATCAAGACAGAGTCTCTTTAAGAACCAATCCTTCATTCATGCCAAAAGTGATATCCAGGGTTTCTCTAAATCAAGCAATTCACCTGCCTACTTTCTTTCCCCATCCTCAAAATAAAGGGGAAAAGCTTCTGCACACTTTGGACATACACAGGCAATTGCGCTACTACTTGGACAGAACAAAGGCCAACAGAAAGTCTGACCAGTTATTTGTAGCTTACGCTGCTGGAGTACAAGGAAAGGCAATTTCCAAACAAACAATTTCAAAATGGATTGGAAACTGCATCAGATTCTGCTACTCTTTCCATGGAAAAGGTGTCCCAGCCAATATCAGGCCACACTCCACCAGAGCGACAGCCACCTCCACAGCTTTTCTAAGAGGGGTGGCTACAAAGGACATTCTAGAAGCTGCTACATGGAGCTCCGTGCATACATTTTCCAAACATTACAACCTGCCTTTATATTCCAGATCCCGAGCAGGCTTTGCTTCTGCAGTCCTGCAGGGCATTTTAGCTACACCATCCTTATCTTAGATCCTACCACCCCCAGCTTGGCTATGGTATTCAACCCATATATAAGGACTGCAGTTGCATTCTTGAAGGACATAGTACAGTTTTGTACCTACCATAAATGTAGATGTCCGATAGATATGCAACTGCAGTCTGGTTTTCCCTCCCTCCTACCCCTCTGTAATTCTCTTTTTTAGGGTCCACTCACCCCCTTTTCATAGTAGCTGGGGATATCTGTTATGGTGTATCTGTTTATTACTGTTTTGCATGTCTGGAATTTTTATCCATTCACTAAATTTAGCCTTCCTTGGAGGGCACCTGGCATCTGGAGCAAGAAACACTGAAGAAGATGGCGTCGCCTGATGCTTTTATACCCCAGCCGCTCTGACGTCGGGGAAGAGGCAACATCAGCCAACGCCGGACCCAGACTTTGGAATCCGGCCGACCGAAAGGCTGCCTGAGGCAGGACAACCCATATGTAAGGACTGCAGTTGCACATCTATTGGACATCTACATTTATGGTAGGTACAAAACTGTACTTTCTCTGCACTTCCCTTTGTTTTATCTACTGCGCACAGGGGTCTTTACAAAGTGCCTGCACCAGTAATTGCATTTTGCAGACAAAAAAGTATACAAATATATCCTTACTTGGACGATTGTCTCATTCACGCAGAGAACAAGGACCACCTTCTTCGATACCTGGCTTTTGTGAAAAGGCTTCTAACATGCCTAGGGTACACAGTAAACGAAAAGAAATCACAAATGGTACCTTCTCAAAAGGTAACATTCCTGGGTGCAAGCTTGAATACAAATGCCCAGATGGCTTACCTCACGCCAGACAAGCAAAGGCAACTGACTGCTTACTTCAAACTGATGGCAACCAAAACCCAGTTATCTGCAAGACAAATTCTGCAGGATCTGGGCTTCATGGCATCCTGCATTCTACTGATTCCATATGCAAGACTGCATATGATGAAACTTAATGGTACTTAAAAGGTTTATAGAGTCAACATTCTCACAGTCTGGAAGCAATGATTCCTCTCATTCCCTGCCTACAACAGGAGTTTCTGTGGTGGGCAAAGGCATGTCATCAAAACATGGGACGGGCCTTCACACTCCTCCCTGTCAGCCAAACCTTAACAGATGCATCGGATTATGCCTGGGGGGCCCACATGGCAGGAAGATGCATTCAGGGCATATGGACCCCAAAACAAATGCATCTACATATCAACCAGAAAGAGATGCTAGCTGTTCAAAATGCACTAACAGCCTTCAAGGACTTAATTCATCCAGGACAACTGCTGATAAAGACGGACAACACCACAGTCATGTGGTATATAAACAAGCAAGGGGGGCACACACTCATACCCCCTTTGCAGATTAGCCATGGCACTGTGGGGCACAGCTTTGACCTACCAAATACATCTTCAAGCTAGACTCCTGCCAGGAAAACAAAATACGCTGGCAGATGATTTAAGCAGAAACGTTATGGATCCCCATGAGTGGAAACTAAATCCACAAGTCTTCAGCATGATAACAGAGAAATGGGGGAGCCCAGACCTAGCTCTATTTGCCTCTCCTCAAAATTATCAATTGAAAAGATTCTGCACAAGGACTTATCACAGACAAGCATGGAAAGTGGGCGCCCTATCCTTCAGTCGGAAAAACCTATCAGTTTACGCCTTTCCTCCTCTGCCTCTTCTCCCCAAGGTCCTCCTAAAAGTCAGACAAGCGAAACCAAAGATGATACTAATTGCCCCGGACTGGCCCGCCAGTACTGGTACCCCAATCCTAAGGAACTTGTCACAATACCCAGCTTGGACCTTACCTCATAGACCTCAACTACTTTCCCAGCAAAACAATCGGATCCTGCACAATAAACTACAGACACTGAACCTGGCAGCATGGCTGATCATTTAGTTATACAAACAACACCTCTCAGTAAAGCTGTGATGGATGTCATTTTGGAAGCCAGAAGGCCTTGTACTACTAAATCTTATGCTGACAAATAGAAGAGATTCTGTGCTCGGAATCCAGCACAAGGAACTGATACAGCAGAACCAAATATTCCTCCGATATTACAATACTTAACTGAAATGCTAGACAAAGGCCTATCTTTCTCATCAATTTAAATCCATGCCTCTGCCATTTCGGCTCATTACAATACAGAGCCACCATTTTTTTCTCATCCTTTACTAAAGCAGTATCTTAGAGGAGCCAAAAATTTAAGGCCTCCTAGAAGATCACCATCACCTGCATGGGACCTCAATTATGTGTTGGAAAAGCTCATCTTGCATCCATTTGAACCAGCTGCTACCGCTGATATAAAGTTCTTATCATGGAAAACAGCTCTGCTACTAGCAATTACTTCAAGAAGAGTATCAGAGCTACAGGCCCTCATGGCTGTAGAGCCTTTTATCATATTTTACCCAGACAGGGTGTCTCTGAGGACAAATCTTACTTTTATGCCTAAAGTGGTTTCCAGTGTGGCTCTTAACCAAACAATTCATCTTCCAACCTTTTATCCAAATCCGCAGAACAAGGGGGAGAGAATTCTGCATTCCTTGGACGTACACAGGCAACTAAGATTCTACTTGAGCGGGACTAAAGCTCTAAGAAAAACTGAGCAATTACTAGTGTCATATGCTGCAGGATCAGAAGGAAAGGCTATTTCATAGCAGACAATTCCAAAGTGGATAAGCCACTGCATCCGTTTCTGCTACTTACACCATGGTAAACCTGTGCCCCAAGGGCATTCGGTCTCATTCCACTAGAGCTGCAGTTACTTCAGCAGCCTTTCTCATGGGAGTACCAACCAAAGACATTCTAGAGGCTGCTACTTGGAGTTCTGTTCACACCTTTACAAAGCATTGCCATTTGCCTCTCTACTCTAAGTCCAGGGCAGGCTTTGCCACTGCAGTGCTGCAGGGCCTTATAGCCGTACCTAATGCTGCTTAGCTCCAGCCTCCCAACCATAGCTTTGGGATTCTACCAAAATGTAAGGACTGCAACAGTGAAACATGAAGAGCATGGTACAGTTTTGTACACTTACCATAAATGTAGATGTTTGAGTGTATTCACTGTTGCAGTCCAGGTTACCCTCCCGCCATCCCTAGATGAAGGTAAAGTTTATATTGATGCATGCATGTATGTATGTATGTATGTATATATATATATATATATATATATATATATGTGTGTATATGTATATATATATATATATATATATATATATATATATATATATATATATATATATATATATACACACACACACACACATAAATTTTTGCTACCTTTTTGGGGGCACCTGACATAGGGGGCAAGAAAAACTAAAGAAAATGGCGTTGGCTGCATGTTTTTATACCCCTGACGTCGTGGAAGAGAAGACAGCAGCCGACGCAGGACCCAAGACTTTGGAATTCAGGCCGACTGAGGGCAACCCGCCAGCAGATTACCCAAATGTAATGACTGCAACAGTGAATGCACTCGAACATCTACATTTATGGTAAGTGTACACAACTGTACTTTTCCTGTATTTTAATATGTTGGTAGTTCCAAAACTAATCGGCTTTAAGACCCAATAGCAACAACTCATCGAATGTTATAATTATGAAACCAGAAGTGTTACAAAAAACACTGTTTATGAAAATACTTCTACAAATAGTACAAATTATTAACATACAATCATAAATTTCTTAATAGAAATGAGTCTTCAGCTTACTTTGTTGAACCAATAACCCATTTATAAAAAAGGCAATCATTAACAACCATTGAAACAATCAATATGAAAAACAGAACATCAGTGGTCCCCAGATTTGTTAGCAGACATTTCCAACAATACCTAATATCAAAACAACCCCAACATTCCTGCCAACATATCTATTATGTAGAGCTACCCCTGAAAGTATCCGTAAAGTAGATCCACTAATTAACACATGAAAGGATTTTTTGGTATTTCAGAGACCCTCTATTAAGCTACACAGCCCAAACAATGTTTTTAATGAGCCCATTATTGAATATAACATTAGTGTCCAGTAGATGCATCTACTGTTTTAGATGCAAAGTTATCACAAACCACTATAAAGTTGTTAAACTCAAACTAAGTTCACTTAATAAAGGTAGAAATTATTGTTTAAGGATGCCCGAGAAGAAGGCGACCAAAAAACTCATTCCCAGACCTAAAGTTAGCACACAGTGAGTTACTTCTAAGTGGATCCCCTGATGTAAGTATGAACAACTCCCTTAAAAATAATGGTTGGGATTGTTAAAAGAAATAATTTAAGACACCCATTGTGTTCAATTCAACCATTGTCATGAAATAACCACTAATAACATCCGTTGCTAAATATATTAATGACCCACAAAGTAGAGACCTCCCCTGGAAAAGTATGTATTGTTAACATGGAGAAACAACCACAGATATATATAAGAAACACTTAAAATGGAAAATGGCAACTGTTAATGTTCAGTATAATAATCCACAGTTAGAACAAACAAAAGTTGACATCATGCAAAGTTCCGTTCACCATATCACATAAATAATAAAAAATGGTGCCCGTTAATGTTCCTTATAATATAGGGAAAACATCCCCATATGAAATATAAGAAAAGCCTGTGGTGGAAATGGGTGACGATTAATGTTATTGGTATGAATACCAATTAAGGTATACAAAAGCTGACACCAAATAAAGTTTCATACTGTTCACCAAATCACAAAACAGTAGAAACTGATGTCCATTAATGTTCCTTGCATGAATCCACAGTTGAAAACGAACAAAAGTTCCCACTAAGCGTAGTCCTGTTCACCATAGATATCACATAATTGTCGAACAAGATTCTTAAGTTTGACGTGTCCCCTTATATGAGTCCACAATTAGAGCGAACGAAAGTTAACACCATGCAAAGTTGTGTACACCAAATCACACAAACAGTAGAAAATGGCACCCATTAATGTCTGTTGTAATATGGGGACAGCATCCCCAAATACAAAATAAGAAATACCTGTAGTAAACAGTGGCGACTGTAAATATTTCTGATGTAAATCTCAGTTAAGATATACAGAAGCTGATACCATACGGAGTTTCGTACCGTACACCAAACCACAAAGCCAGTAGTGAATAACGCCCGTTAATGTTCCTTAAATTAATCCACAGTTAAAACGAACAGAAGTTGACCCCATATGAAGTTTGGTTCACCATAGACATCGCATAGTTATCAAGCAAGATTCTCTTGTTTGGAATGTCCCCTTTTAGATTCACGATCTCCCAAAGACGCATTACCATCCAGCAGAACACCAACGAGCAGAATTAACCATCCATTAACCCGAATGAGTCGAGAGACACTCCAAATGGTTGTCATCCATGAAAATCCTTTCCACACAAAGGGAAAACTGCAGCTGTAATGAAAAAACTCCAACAAAATATAAAATAAAAAAGTAAAAAGGGTGTACCAATAATGCCTGAGAGCACGGAAACACCCAATACTGAAATGGGCTCCTATAACTTTATAAGTGGTCATTGAGTCCAGGGGGAAACAACCACCCCAAATGAATGATCCATGACCTTTCTTCTTTTTTTATATTGGGCCTCCCAAGAAGCCTATTACTCCTTCTTGGGACCTTAATTTTTTTTTTTTTTTAAAATTGACTCAGACTCCTTTTGAGCCTGTATCTTCAGCTTACTTGCAACCTTATACATGGAAGACTGTTCTTTTGGCCCCTACTTCAGGAAGGTGTCTGAGCTTCAGGCCCTAATGGCTGTCACTCCTTTTCTAGTTTTTCGTAGGGATATGGTGTCGACCATGAAATGTGTTAAGACCAGTCCTTAACCAAACAGGATAGGTTATTTTGAGCACAAAAATTTGCTGTGCTTAAAATAGCCCACAAGGACATCTAGTGTAGTACTTACCTATGAACCGATGTGATGGATGCAGTTAAGATTTTTTTTTCAAGAGTGATGCTTAGGCATAAAGCAAAAAAATTTGTTTAACAATTGGCTTAATAGCTGCCATCATTCCAGGGAATCCTGCATGTATCAAACTGCAATGAGACAGTCATCCTACTTGTTTTGCAAGTGATTGGCTGTATCTCGCATTTGTGTTTCTGCATACTAGTAAAAATTCTTGCTGCCCTGATGGCACCTTTTTTTAGGCAGAGATTCCAACTTAGCAATTTTTTCAAACCCTGAATTGGACCAGCTTATGGTGGCTCCTCTGAAGATCAGGAGTCTCAGTAATTGCTTGTTTGTGAGGTGTTCCTGCATTTGGAACATGTTCATTTAGTTGCAGAGACCGGTTTTAAATGTAAAGAATGTACCCCCTTCATACCTGGGTTTTGCTCTTACCATTCTTTCAGTCCTGGTGGAGAATGGTTGTTTTTCCATATTTGTCAAGTATTACATCTCATCTAGACCGTTACCCAGAGGCCTACAAACCAAGCTCTTAGAATGTCAGTTTACTATGTACAAGCCAGGCTACCAACTTGTAACATGCTACAGAGCTCATGCTTGTCTCCAGATGATCACAGATTCCCAGACATTTTGGAAGGAATTCCTGTAAGTAGCATCTCCATGAGCCTAAGTGACTTCAACTACCTAGCTGTAGACTGGAGCACCTATACCTCTAATGTAGGGCATATGCCCAGAGATTTCTAGATTGGATAAGTAGGAATTCCCTGGACCCACATAGTAAGCAAACCCAGTAAAATAGCTAAAATATTCTAGATCTTGTTCTCACTAATATTACCTGTATCCTTTCCATTCACCTAGTGTATCCTTCTCCAATTAAGTCACACCATAAACTTTTAACATTGACTCTCAAAACCACCATCCCCCTATAGCCAGTGTCGGCATGTTTAAGGACTTCACAAAGACAAATCTCTAAATTCGCTAAGGACATCATTGCCATTGGCACCAGCACAGCAACCCAGCTTCAATAAGGAGTTTCATGTCCCACTTAGACAAATGCACAAACCTAGCAGGCCTAAGTAGAACCCAATGCAGTGGGAATTTAACCTCCTCTCCCCCCCCGGTCATCAGCTGACAAACTTTATAATGAGAAAAAACTTAATTGAACAGTACAGTAAGGTGAGAGTCCTCAGAATGACGATAGTACAAAAGAAGTTACCAAGAAAATCAAGAGCACTATAAGGTTAAGTAATAAAACCCATTAAAAGCGATGAGCTTCTGAAGCAAAGGATAGCTGAAAGTCCTATACCTACAGTAAACTAAACAGGACTTAACATTTCTTTGAATTTCTCCTTAATGGAGTCACCTCACTCCCAGTCACTGTCCAGTTTAACATCTAGTTCTCTGATCTCAGTGACCAGGACCTTTGGTTCACTGAATTTGCAGACAGCTGCAGTCGGAATAAAATTGTTAAAACCCCTGCTCCTTTTGGAAACCACTTATTAGTTAATACCTGGTGTATGGAAAATGCTTTTAAACTGAGCACCACAAACTGTAGTATTGCTTCTTTCAGAAAACTGGAAATCTGATGTCATTTTGCATTTGTTCAAACCTGTGATCCAACTCTTCCACATCTATAGCTTAGGATCCAACTTTCGAGCTCCTCCCTTGCCCATAATGCCCCTGTCCTTCAGATTACCTCAGAATCTCGTTTGTCGCACTTCAAGCAAGTTGTTATTTTTTTCCTCTGTCATAGCTCCTTGTGGGCCGTGAGTGAATTCATGGCTTAAACGTACATTTTTTGTTTCTTGATATATTTTTATCACCCTTCCTTACCCTCTAAACAACTTTTGTTTATTTTCGGATTTCTTCATCCTCTATAAAACCTTTATATACTGGCTGGTGTATCTCTTTCCTACCATTGTTGGGAGTTCTCCTTTTTCTCCCTTTTCCTCCTTTCTTTAAAAACAGAAATACCTGTAGTTTTCTCTTAGTGTCATAGCTGAGAAATCTGACAACCCAACTGGATTTAAAAAATGCACTTCCTATGAGCACAGTATCCCACAGTTTGATGCCCACAGGGAGTGTATGTACTGTTTAGGTCCCATTCACTTAGATACAGATTGCAGCATCTGTGTGGGTTTCAATGCCCAAGCTATTAGTGACATTCGCAACAAACTAAATTTGAAGGGTTTTCTCCCTCAGACTGCTTCCTCTATTGCTGGATCTTCTAAGGAATCAGGCTCAACCCCCCACTAAAAAGCAAAAGGAGCACAGAAAACGCCCTCCTGCTCAGTCTGCAGAAAGGAAATGACTGAGCCACCTGCTAAGACCGTGAAATTGTTGGATCTGAAGCCTTCGGATCTGACACAGACATTATTGGCTCCTCCTTGACACTATACTTTTAGTTCCCCCTTGGAAGTAGCGTCTCCAACCTTAATGTCTCCCTTTCTTCAAGGGACCCCACAGAAACTTTCCAGACCTCACACCACTTCATCTCCTGTTAGATCTTCCTGAAGCGAGGTGGGCAGGATGATGAGATACGATTGGCTCTGACTTTGTTGGAGCACAATGGATCTCTGATCAGAAGTGTTGGATCCAAGGAAATGTCCTCTGCTTTGAAGTGTTTGGAGCAGTCACTTTCCCTTGGAACTTTGGTGCCAGACAGCTCAGCTCTGATTCCCCGTTTGGGGCATAGGATCGCTGAGGGTCTGGGGTTGTCTGCGCCAATAGCTATGACTCTGGAGGGACTGCCAAGGACATTTCCAGGTCCTTCTGCATTCGAAATGGTTGACAGGGTGTTCTCCATTCCCTTCTTCAAAACTGCCACCCCAAAGGAAAATCTCCCATATGTTCCTACCAGTCAGAGGGAGTCAGCAGCACCTGAAGTCACAAAGCTGCTGTAGAAGAGTTATTCATAAGGTCTCACCAGGCCAAACAGGATCTAGAATCTGTTCAAGGTTCTTTAAAGTTACAAAAAAGACAGGGGACCTGAGACCAATACTGGATTTAACCTTCCTAAATAAGTCTGTAAAGAACTCGAAATTCTGGATGGTCACGGTACAGTCTTCTAACTCTCCTTCAAAAGGACGACTGGATATGCTCAGTAGAATTTCAAGACTCGTACTATCACATCAGAATGAAGTTGCTCTCTAAGGTTTCTCGGCTTCTGGCTGAGAGCCAGTCATTTTCAGTTCAGACCTCTGCCCTTTGGTCTTGCCACAGGCCCCTGGGTGTTCACCAAATGCATTGCAGTAGTAGCGGCTCACCTGAGACTGGTTGGATTCAGTGTGTTTTCCGACCTGGAAGGCTGGCTCCTGACCACATCAACCAGGCATCTACTCCTGTAAGCCAGAGATTATCTGCTTCACCGAGCAAATACTCTAGGAATTGCAATAAATCACAAAAAGTGTACAAACTGATCAGGTGATAGATTTTATATGGACATGCCTAGAAACACTCAACTGCCTAGCCATCTTACCTTCATACAGAATTCTGTCCTTGAGATTACGTATCAGACCAATGCTAGCCATTCCTTCACCATCTGCAGAATTGGATGTTCTTTGTTTCACTGTTGCAGTCATCACAGTAGCCCTCAGTCAGCCTGATTGCAAGTGCTGGTCGGCTGACTCCTGAAATTTTTGTTTTCGAGTTTCCGAACCGAAGTCTTCGACTAAAGCTAAGTACCCTGTTGGGGAAACTTTTTCTTCCTCTAAACTGATGTCAGTAAAAGTCAATAATTGTATTTCTTGTGGAAAGCAAATACCTCACAAAGATATTCATTCATACTGTATTCCTTGCCTAGGCTTGACCACGACGTACCTCGCTGTCGGTTTTGTGCCTTATTTAAGCAGCAAGCTATTCGTCGTCTGTATATTTACGCTTCTAAATATTTTGGTACTTGGTTCAGTTATCTAGATATGTCTTCGGTAAGTCATCCGACTACTGACTTTCAGAAAAAATGCAAAGATAGACAGAGACAGGCCGCCTAGGTCCAAAGCTGCCGACGACACTTCTAAGCCAGTCACCAGTTTGCCGGTACTCAGTGAGGTGCTTTCGCAGCCCCTGATACCCGCTACTTCAGATTAGCAGGCCTTTACTGAGACCCATTCAGAGTCCGGTATGCCGCTAGATGCTTCAACTGTGGAACCTGCGGATGTCTCTAACTTGGATGGGTCCGGAGTCGCTGTGCAGGTACCAGCTTCTGAGGGTGTATTCAGGCCTACCGAATTGCATATTAAACCGACGCCATCATCTTCTTCAAGGCCTAAACCTCGAACTATGCTTAGAAAACCGACGCCCAGACTGCATGGTCAGGCCTCTATGCCTAAAAAACAGATAAGAATGGCTGAAGACCTTATTACTTTAATCAGGGGAAGCCAACCTTCCCCCTCTGAGAGACCTAGGACTGAATTTGCTTATGATACTTCTGACCAGGATTCTGAAATTTCTGTTTCTTCTGATGACCAGGATTTACCCTCATCTACCTATGAGGATTCTGATGCAGAGGACTGTATTCCCTCAGCTTCCCCCCCAGAGGATGTCTCTTTTCGTGAAACCCTGCATACTCTTAGGGAGCACTTTCGCTGGGAAAGGCAGGATTACTCTGATTCAAAAAAGATGCTTAGGGATTTTTTACTCCTCTTACAGGCCTTCTCAGTCCAAACCCAGAACCATCAGAACACCCAGGCTTCAGTCCCAGGGTACGCACAGGACTAAACAGTGGGGGGCTCCCACTTCCAAATCAGGGAGTACTAATACCCCCCCCCCCCAATGGTAAACTATCTCAATGACTTAACTTTAAAACTTCCAAGCACTTCTCAACTGACTGCTCCTTTAGGGGGAAAGATTGCTCTGCAGGCAAAAAACTGGGAACTCATTACCCAGGGCAAATGGGTGTTATAGATTCCCAAGGATACAGATTTCACTTCCACACGATACCAACCCCAAACAGTTGGCCAGATCTACCTCCAAATCAGTAGGCAGAGGCTCAGAAGCAAGTACTCTTTCTCTTAAGCATAAAGGCTATTCAGACTGTACCAGAAGAGGAAAAGGGACAAGGTTTCTACTCAAGACTTTTCCTGGTACCCAGAAAAGACAACTCATGGCCTTGTATCCTGGACCTTTCTATCCTAAACACCTTTTTGGTGATTCTAAAATTCAAGATGCTAACTCTTCACCGGTTGCTTCCCATGATAGGCAAGGATGCCTGGTTGACCACACTGGATTTAAAAGAAGCCTACCTGCACATCCCATTCAGGGAATCTTGCAGAAGATACCAACATTTCAAAGCAGGCTACATGCACTATCAGTTCTTTGCACTGCCCTTTGGCTTATGTACTGTGCCCGGGGTATTCACAAAGTGCCTAGCTCCAGTCATTGCATTTTGCAGGCAAAGAAATATTCAAATATACCCATACCTGGACGATTGTCTAATTCAGGCAGAAAGCCAGGACATACTTTAGAATCATCTGGCATTTGCACAAAAGGTGCTAACTTACCTGAGGTACACAATAAGTGAAAAGAAATCAAATCTGGTACCCTGTCAACAAATTATATTCCTGGGAGCAAGTTTGCACACAACTTCCCAGATGGCTTTCCTCATGCCTGAGATAGAAATTCAGTTGACAACTTAGTTCAAACTAATGGCCACAAAAACCCTGCTATCTGCAAGGCAAATACTGCAAGCCTTGGGATTCATGGCCTCCTGCATTCTACTAATTCCATATGGAAGACTGCGTGTGAGGAAACTACAGTGGTATCTAAAAAGCCTATATTGTCAACATTCTCAGGATCTAGAAGCAATGATCCCTCTTATACCTTGCCTACAGTTAGAGTACCTTTAGTGGGCAGAGGCCTGCCACCTAAACAAGAGACTACCATTCACTCACCTGGCAGGGAAGTGCATTCAGGGCAAATGGAACCCAAGTCAAATGCACCTGCATATCAATCAAAGAAATATTAGGTGTACAGAATGCTCCAACAGCCTTCAAGGACCATATTCTTCCAGGACAATTAATGGTAAGGATGGACAACACCACTGTTATGTGGTATATAAACAAGCAGTTTGTCACTGCTGGCTCCACGGCACCCGCCTCAGACCCCTACCTTGCTGTCACAGCAGGAGAGCCAGATTCTGCACCCTCAGCTTCAAGCCCTGACCCTGGCAGCCTGGCTAATTTCCTAATCTATCCATTACCATCCCTCAGTAAACAAGTGTTGGATGTCATTTTGGAGGCAAGGAGGCCTAGTACTAGAAAATCGTATGCTGAAAAATGGCAAATATTCTGTGCCTGGAACCAAACTCAAGGGATGGGCACAGCAGCACCCAATTTACCTCAGATTCTTCAATACTAAACTGAGATGCTTCATAAGGGCCTTTCTTTTTCCTCCATCAAAATTCATGCCTCAGCAATTTCAGCTCATTACAACACAGAACCACCCCTCTTCTCTCATCCACTGCTCAAGCAGTTCCTCAGAGGGGCCAAAAACTTAAGACCACTCAGGAGAGCCCCAACTCCAGCCTGGGACCTTAACTTTGTATTGGAAAAAACTCACTCTTCCTCCTTTTGAGCCAGCTGCAAGTGCAGAGTTAAAATTTCTTTCTTGGAAAACAGCCTTCCTCTCAGCAATTACTTAAGCAAGAAGGGTATCTGAACTACAGGCCCTTATGGCAGTGGAGCCTTTCATCATCTTTCATGCAGACAGGGTGTCCCACGAGACCGATCCCTCCTTCATGCCCAAGGTGGTACCCAGTATGGCTCTTAATCAGTCCATTCATTTACCTACATTATTTTCTAATCCCC